>NW_006159515.1:5835158-5856882 GCF_000334495.1 Tupaia belangeri chinensis | reverse complement strand
GTCATTCCTGAAAGTCTTCTGTTCATGCCAACAGGGTGAAATATGTGCCCATGGCTAAAGCAGACTCTATATGGGAGCATGGGACCATGCCTTTTACTTCATCTTGACTATCACCCTTCCTAATATTTCACATCAAAAGAGCTAAAGAATGCACAAGTGAAATCGACTTAACTGAGCTCCAACTAATTTGCTTGACACTGAATGCTGCCGGTGCTGTTTCCTAACGAAGCCACCAGTCCGAGGCGTGGGAAGCACCACCAGCAGTACCACACTCTATTTCCCAGTCATCTGCTAGAGTCCTTCCCGAAAGGCAGAGACTGTGACCTCATATGCTAGGGGAGGGCAATGGGTTCTTAACGCAGATTTAAGCTCTGGCACCCTCCTGAGAGATGCTTGTTGTCTCAAGTTGATTATGCTAGGAGACAAGAAATAAAGAAAGCACTAACAACTGCTAAGAGACTCCACATAATTAGAGGATGAATCAGGATGCAGACATAGTACAAGAAATAAAGAAATCAACTACCAGCCAAAACAGACATAAAGCATCCTGGTGTTGCCACTAATGCCCAACAGATGTATCCATCACTAGAGACATTCTTCTTCTTCTTCTTTTTTTTTTTTAACAGAAAGATTTTTCTTATAGAGTGTGTATGCTCACCAGAGGGACAGAAAGAGATAGAAAGTGAGAAATCACCCTCGGAGAGATGGCCATGCCACAATCCCTTCTCCTCACTCTCCTCTTGGGATCTTAGGCATGCCTGCACATGCACCCAGTGTGAGTTTTAAGCCACAGGTCAGGGACTCAAACTGTGGTCGACTATGTGGGAGTCCAGTGACATAATCATTACATCATCTGCTGGTCCCTAGAGAGAATTTTTAACAGGAAAGGAGGCACAACTTCAGATGTAAAAATAACCTAAAAGTTCGAACCTACCTTGCATTGATAGCACTGCTAGGAGACAGACAACAAACAAACCTGGCTTCTTAGCGTTCCTCCCTTGCCCCTATGGCCTAGGACAGCACAGCAAGCAGAGGGGACATACAATAAATAGTAGGCGAAGGAACTGAATTAGTAAACGAAATCTAGGAGGTGAGAAAAACGTTGCTCTTGAAGGGCACAGTTTCACCCCAAAATTAGGGAAAGTAAAAATCTTGGAAGAAGAATATTTATTGACAATAGCCAAAATCTATTGATATGTGCTAGATATCATCCTAAGTACCATTTAAATTTTACACACCACAGGAGGCAGGTCCTATTACTGACCCTTCTCATTAAAAGAGAAGACACTAAGGTATGGGAGTTAAGCATGCTGTCCAAAGGCTCACAGCATTAAACAGAAGCCTGGCTTCCACCTCAAGGTGTCCAGCTTCAGAGCCCAGAACCTTAATACAAGCAGGGAAAATAAGAAAGGTAAAAAATATGAACAGGCAGGACCAGCAGGTAGCATAGTGGTTAAGGCACTAAACTCCCACATGGCTGACCACGGTTTGAATTCTGGACTTGGAGGCTTGAAACTCATGCCGGGCACGTGTGTGTGCGCGTGTGCCCAAGATCCCAAGAGGAGAATGGAGGAGACAGGACTGCATCATGGCCATGCCTCCTAGGGGATGATTTCTCACTTTTTCTCTCTCTGTCTCTCCAGCAAGCACGTGTAGCCTACCGTAAGAAAATCTATTAAAAAAAAAAAGAATATAAACAGGCAAAAAGAAAGAAGAAACCCAACTGACAAGTAAACATATGAAAAATACCACTACTTAGTAGTGAAAGAGAAATTAAAGTATGGGGTTGGATCTCTAGTCTACTGGTTAAGAGAACTGGTCTCACATGGCTGATTGTGGTTTGAATCCCAACCCTGCCAACTTGAAAAACATGCCAAGCACATGTGCATGTGTGTCCAAAATCCTGGAAGGATGGAGAAATACAGAAGGGACTGCAGCGTGACCGCACTCCCCTGGGGAGTGCTTTCTCTCTCTCTCCTGTCCCTCTCTGTCTCGCTGATGAGTGCCCACTCTCCTGGGCAATGTAAAAAAATTAAAGTGCAGTCAAATACAATTTTCACTACTCTGAGGAGGATGCAAAGAAGCAGAACATGAGTCCTTACACCTTTTTGGGAAAGTAATCTGGCAACTTCTAGAGCATTAAAAAGATAGAAATTCCACTTTGGGGAATTTCTCCTACTAAAACAACAGCACAAATATTTAATGTCATGTTGTTAATTATGCACTTAATTGTGCTCTTTGTGGAGGCTAAAAACCAAAAACAACCTAAGTGCTCATTTAGTAGGGAGATGGTTGATTAAAGTGCATGATATTTATAGTTGAAATATTATGTAACTTACTTGTATGTAAGGTAGATTATACGCTTACTATAGAAGGGGATAAACTAGATCCTCTACTAAGTCAGACAGAAATCTCTGGCTTTTTTTTTTTTAGAGGTTTTTGCTATAGGGCGCGTGTACTCGCCAGACAGACAGAGAGAGACAAAGAAACAGAAAGCGAGAAATCACCCCCCCTTCGGGGATGGTCATGCCGCAATTCCTTCTCCTCCATTCTCCTCTCGGGATCTTGGGCACGCACACACACGCGCCCGGCGTGAGTTTTAAGCCACCAGGTCCGGGACGCGAACCGCGGTCGACTACATGGGAATCCATACACTAACTGCTGGTTCCCATTTTTTTTTTTTTTTGAGAGGTTTTTGCTATAGGGTGCGTGCACTCGCCAGAAAGACAGAGAGAAACAGAGCGACAGAAAGTGAGAAATCACCCCGGGGGGAATGGCCATGCCACAGTCCCTTCTCCTCCATTCTCCTCTTGGGATCTTGGGTATGCACGCGCACGCACCCATCGTGAGTTTAAGCCACTGTGTCTGGGACTTGGACCGTGGTTGACTACTGGGGAGCCCCAGTGTAGCCATTATGCTAATTGCTGGTCCCAACATTTTTTTTAAAAAGATTTATTTAATTTTATTTATTATTATTATTTTAATTTACTATAGGGCACATGTGCTCATCAGAGATTAAGAGAGAGAGAATGAGAAAGCAAGCTGCCAGGTCAAGGTCCAGGTCCAGGACTCAAACTGCAGTCAGCCATGTGGAAGTCCAGCACTTTAGCCACCATATGCTGACCCCATACAACATGTTTTTTAAGCAAACAAATTGCAGAATAACATATCTATCACGGGCATATTTTTTAAAAAATAACTTAAAAATCTCACAAACAGGTTTTCAAAAAGCTTATGGAAAATGAGTATTATAAACCAAAAACTATGTATGGGTTTCAATTTATTTTTTCACCAAAAACAAATGCTAACTTGTTACAACATGTTAGGAATAGGGTCTAGTTTGAGTCACTAGAAGGATGAAACATTAATTTGAAAAAAAGTCCTTATCAGAACAACATGAATTCTGATAAAATTGAAGCAAAAACAAACATGAAACTTCTGATGTTGCCTAAGTGAAAGAATGAGAAAATCATTGATACTTCACCAAAAATTTATGAGACAATGTCCCAAGGAAATCAGCAGTTTGCAAGTTCTAGAAGGGAGAAAAAAATATTGAAGATGCTATGTGTATTTGTACAATCACTATGTGTCCATTAAAATTTAATTTAAACAACTTTGGGTCCTTTTTCATAGAGCAAGAACACTTATTTTTAATTACAAATGTTAGTAAAAAGTAAAAGATGTTTGTAAAATGAATTTTATAATAGAAAGGCCCATAAAATATTATCCCAAAGACTGTGCAGTCAAGCATTTCTCAAAGTGATAGAAACAAGCTCCGTCTTTTTCTTTAAAGAGTTATTTTAGGGACCAGCAGTTAGCGTAATGGCTATGTCGCTGGACTCCCATGTAGTTGACCGCGGTTCAAGTCCTGGACCCGGTGGCTTAAACTCACGCCAGGCACGTGTGCGTGCCCAAGATCCCAAGAGGAGAATAGATGAGAAGGGACTGCAGCGTGGCCATCCCCCCTGGGGGGTGATTTCTCACTTTTTGTCTCTCTGTCTGTCTCTTTCTGGCGAGTGCACGCACCCTAGCAAAAAACCTCTCCAAAAAAAAAAAAATTATTTTACTTGACTTTATTTATTTATTTATATTTGACCAGAGAGAGAGAGACAGACAGACAGACAGACAGACAGATAGAAAGCTGCCAGGTCTGAAATTCAAACCATGGTCGGCCATGTGGGAGTTTGGCGCTCTTAATCAACATGCCGCCTGCTGGCCCCTAAACCAGCTCTGCTCTTAAAATAACCTGTGGTCAGTCTACATTATGTTGGGGAGAAACAGACTAGCTCTTCTCCAAGCACCCTGTCTACTGCCCTGCCCACAGCCCCTTTACTCCCTTGGGTTCCGCAGAAAGGCGAGTGCAAGGAGACAATGGCAGTAGTTTCTATAGTTCCCTGTAGAAACTGGTACTTGCTCAGAAGTCAAAGAATGATTCATTGAAAACAAAGGCTATTCCCCTGCCCTTCCCGTTCCATAAGCCCTACATGCAATGCTACTAACTCCACCCCCTGATAGTCTTCTTCCTTGTCCTAAGTAGTTATGGACCAGACACTCGGGAGTTTCCTGAGAGGTTACTGTAGACTTTAAACATACTCTGTTTACATTTGTGAACAGATGAAACAATATAAAGCCAAAGACTAGAGCCAACAGTATCTTATTTTAAGGATGACTTATCAGAAAAATATTGTTTGTTGGGTCATTTAAATAGAATGGGTTGAAATATGAAGATTGAGCAACATTTTTTGAGGTTAGATACATACTTATTTAATGTAAAGGGCTACCATGATTTATTTCCACTATTTCCAAAATATCCAACTCCCAGAACCATCACTCCAATCTCTGTGCCACAAGGCTGTAATAAAACATTATAGAATAAGGAAGCCCCCAAATGGGATGCCAGCTGACCCCGCAAACACAGTGCTAGCCACAGTGCTAGTTCCTCTGTACGATAATGCAGGAACACCGTTTACTGGGTTGGGATAGAGGGAAGGAAGCACTTATTACAGACTTGGCTTTATGAAAGGTGCCTATGAAACCACCTGAGTCCCAACAAGTTCTGTTGAGCTTGGCCCTTGACCCTTACTCAGCCTCAATGAGACTATAAAAGTTTGAAACACCGTCCTTGTCCTGCGTTCCAACTGTGGAAGATTTACCTAGAAAGAAAGTTCATTGTCTTAAAAAGATAGGATGTAAACAATTTTGAATTAACATGAAATTCTGTGTTTCTTTCAAAATCACATGGGAGACCAAAAATTAAGAGTGACCTGCTGCTCTTTGTGTATAAAAAAAAAATCAAAAATAGAACTGTGGTGGGAAATATAGGATGGGAGCATAAGGGTTTTCTTCATGCCGTCTTTATACAAAGATGTGATACGGATGACCCAATGTCTCCGAAGATAAACGTAACCAAGCGAAGACAATTAAATGACTGGTAATGGGATCCACAACCTAATCAAATCACCTTTTGCCTTTCTCCTCCTTTCCCCCTTCATGAGGGAGAGAGCAAAAGGGAGAAAGAGACAGGTGTTTCAGAGTTTCATTGGGTGAAGAACCTCCTGTCCCAGTCTGTCAAGTTGGAGGAAGCCACAGCTTCCTCCTACGTGGCTTCCAGCCACAAGAAGTGGCACTGCCTATGCTGGGCTGTGCCTTGGGTTCTACTGGGAAAAAAAATAACTCACTTTAACTACAGTTTGTACATTTAATAAAAATATTTATAAGACTGATGCTATATATCCTGTTATATTTATAACAAAATTTGTTTAGTTCTATAGTAGACAATTGGAGGAAAAGAACAGGTTTCAAGGTAGACACAGTGTGATCCCTAATGTAAAAACAATAAAAAAATACTCAGTACTAAATGTACAAGCCTAAGTTCTAAGAATATACAAGATAGTCTGAAAATCTGAGTCTATGTCACTCACACCGTAAGTAAAGGGCTGCCCTAGCTTCCCGATACTCAGAAGGAGGTATCAGTTATTTCTGCATTAAGACAACTTCCTGTTGATCATATCCTGCTTGGCTATGTCTCAGTCACAATGGAAAACAAAAGCCATTCAGGACAATGGGACAAGTAGGGAGAAAGAACAGCTGAAATGAGAGGAGTCTCCCATTAAATTATACCCTCCACTACCTTCCACCTTCCCTACTGTTCTAGGCCTTTCTCTGCAGTCTCTGAGACTGTGGCTCGGCTTCCCAGCCTGGTCCTTTATTGTACCTTCCTTCCCTGGCATTGACTTCTTGGCTCCATCCCAACTGAATTCTCCCTCCTTGCACAACTGTGCCGCAAGCCTCCTTCCTCCTAACCCCTCACCCACGGCTCAGTCTCTAATTCTGTAGCCATAAATCTATTCCTCCTAAAAACAAAACAGCCAGTTAGCAGCCAGTTTACTGCAAGTCCCAATGGGTGCAAATGACCCCACCCCAGATTTTCTGGAAAGGGTGGGAATGATAAACAGCCAAAACCCCATTCTTGCTCAGGGCCCTGGGTCATGAAGAAACCAAGAGGCTGCACAGGGTCTCCAGCTGCGCCTGGGCCTCACACCGCACACCACTGAGCGGGCCAGTAAAAGGCAGTGACAGTCACTGCACCCCACACTCCTGACGGCAGCACACTGCGTGGACCGAAGCACATCTCAGATCTTAGTTTCCACCATTCTTTTTCCCTTCAAACGTTACTTTCTGTCTCTTTTATCTTCTTAAGTAAGATAATTAAAAACAACTTTTTTTTCTCTTTCTAGAGAGAGGGTCTCACTATGTTGTTGCTCAGGGAAGCTGAACTCACAACCCTCTTGCCTGAGACTCCTGAGCCACTGGGATTACAAGCACATGCAACTGCGCTTGGTCACAAATAAAAATATTTTTAAAACATTTGAGACCTGAGGGAAAAGATAGTTAAAGCCCTCCAGAGTACCTTAATTTTTAGACTGTGACCAGGACCCACAGTAAGAGACACGTTTTACATCACAAAGTAATAGACATACTATGTGCATGCAACTGAAATAACATCCGTCATTATTTAGGAGAGCATACTTTTATACTCTATTCATTAGACTTCATTTTTTTGTTGTTGTTGTTAAGTGGGGATCATATAACGATGAGCTAAAGAAGCCTAACTCAAAGGATAGAGAATGTGAGAGTCCATTTATAGGAGGGTCTAGGACAGTCAAAATCAATCCACAGTGACGGAGGTAAAATATAAGGGGGCCTGGGGCTTGCAGGTGGCGTGGTTAAAGGCACTGGATTCCACATGGCCAACCACAGTTCTAGTCCCAGACCTGGCAGCCTGCCCTCTCGCTTTCCCTTTCTCTCTGTCTCTTTCTGGTCAAATTTTTAAAAAAATAAATAATAACAAGTGGAATTAAATAAATAAATAATAATAATAATAATAATAAAAACAGGGAAGGAGGCACAGGAGAGTCTCTGGGGCTCTATTGATGTCCCACGTATTAGTCTGGGCGGGTAGTTACGTGGGAGTATGAATGTCAGCTCCACTGAGCTGCCAGTCATGTTCGAATCCTTGGCTCTACGTAGATTATACTTCAAAGAAATAAAAGAAAAAGTAAGAAACGGGGATTGAGGGGACCAGCAGGTGGCGTGGTTGTTAAAGGCGCTGAACGTTCCCACATGGATGACTACCGTTTGAGTCTCAGACCTGGTGATTTGCTTTCTCACTTTCCCTCTCTTTCTCTGTGTCTCTCTCTGGTCAAATTAAAATAAATGAATGAATAAATAAAATTAAATAATTCTTTAAAAAAATGGGGATTGATATCTATCAAATTGATTTCCCCAACTAAAATAGCTTTAGCTAACTTAGTTGTAACCCACAGTTCAAAATAGTTCTAAGTATCTTAAAATTAAAAAAATAAAAATAAAAATAACAGTGTGTGTGTGTGTGTGTCCTAAGATCCCAAGGTTTTAGGATTAAGCAATGCTGAATTACATTGGCCAGGTATGAGAAAAAAAAGGAGGGGATAACTCCTATATGTCTTTGGAGGAAAAAATGCAGAATTCTAATTAACCAGCAGGAGCAGAAAGTTACTTTCTGAATTCTAGATTGCATCACATAAATTATCTGCTTCAACAAACTAAAACTCAAACAGGTTCAAACATCCGCTTTGAGAAATTATGAACCCCAAAACATCCAAAAGTGAAAAAGCAAATCTCAATGCAAAACATGACATACAGAAATGCATAACACAAAAACACAAACACACGAGCCAAGGCTCCTCCCAGACTAACGAGGAGGTTACACTGGTGGCGCTAAAGTTAGCTTTAATAGGCAGGTGCTAAAACGATGCTGCGGTAACAGTCAAGTCCTGAAGAAAAACAATGCCCTCACGTCCTCGCCAAAAAGGGAAATTTTATACTTGAGAACAGCCATGTTGTCTTAGAGTAAAGGTCAATGCTGAATGCCAGCCTATTTTTAATCCCATACAGAGAGACCACGTTCTATTATAGTGTTTAAGATGTGGGTGTGGGGGTCACTCTTTCACTCTATTATCAAAGAAGAGGACAGAAAGGCAGTAACTGAGTAAGACTTTAGAGCCACAGAAGACAAAGCTATTTCTCTCATTCGAAAAAGAATCATTCATAGATGCATCAAGGAGACAAGGACAGGGATATTCATTGTAGCACTGTTCATGATAGAAAAATAAAAATAACAGAACAGCTGAAATAACTGTTTATCCAGAGCAATAAAGGGACGTACCAGTGTAGATGGATCTCAAAAACAGGCCGAATTAAAGAATGAGTATAGAAAATCAAGTGCAGAATGCTATAGTTTGTGAACCTTTAAAAATCATTTGAAAATATACAAAACCACACCACGCATTATAGAGTAAGGATAGCGTTATGGTACATTTATAAAGATATCAAAATGAAATGGAAGTAGAATGCATAATAGTAGTTGTCTTGGTTGAAGTTTTGGGGAAGAAGAGATGGGATAAGGACAGTGTTTCAAAAGAGTGTCAGCTGGGGAACCAGCAGTTAGCATAATGGCTGTGTCAATGGACTCCCACATAGTCGACCGCTGTTCGCGTCCCGGACCTGGTGGCTTAGAACTCACGCTGGGTGTGTGTGCGTGCGTGCCCAAGATCCCGAGAGGAGAATGGAGGAGTAGGGACCATCCCCCCTGGGGGGTGATTTCTTGCTTTCTGTCTCTATGTCTCTGTCTGGTGAGTGCACGCGAAGAATGAGTATAGAAAATCAAGTGCAGAATGCTATAGTTTGTGAACCTTTAAAAATCATTTGAAAATATACAAAACCACACCACGCATTATAGAGTAAGGATAGCGTTATGGTACATTTATAAAGATATCAAAATGAAATGGAAGTAGAATGCATAATAGTAGTTGTCTTGGTTGAAGTTTTGGGGAAGAAGAGATGGGATAAGGACAGTGTTTCAAAAGAGTGTCAGCTGGGGAACCAGCAGTTAGCATAATGGCTGTGTCAATGGACTCCCACATAGTCGACCGCTGTTCGCGTCCCGGACCTGGTGGCTTAGAACTCACGCTGGGTGTGTGTGCGTGCGTGCCCAAGATCCCGAGAGGAGAATGGAGGAGTAGGGACCATCCCCCCTGGGGGGTGATTTCTTGCTTTCTGTCTCTATGTCTCTGTCTGGTGAGTGCACGCGCCTATAGCGAAAAAAAACTCTCCAAAAAAGAGCATCAGCTGTAACTTTCATTTCTTTTTTAAATATGAAAGCTAAAAAGACAAGAGTAATAGATGCAGGATCTGGGTGGTGGCAACACAGTTATTGTTCTTT
Source organism: Tupaia belangeri chinensis (assembly GCF_000334495.1). NCBI lineage: Eukaryota > Metazoa > Chordata > Mammalia > Scandentia > Tupaiidae > Tupaia > Tupaia belangeri. The sequence goes on along the minus strand of NW_006159515.1, from coordinate 5,847,119 downwards.
GTGCTTTCCAGTAAATTTCTCAAAATCATGAAATATAGGCCTAGCTCCCTCCCCGCCTTTTTTTTCCCTAAGGACAGTAACCCAGAAACAATTTCTCTAACCCGGACAGCTCCTCTTTGGTGAAGTGGCAAGGTTACCACATCCATCCCCTTCAGAACTGTTCACTATTAACTTGGGTAAGAGGGAGCGCTATGTGAGAGCTATGTAAAAACAGTCCGTGTCGTGAGAGAGTCATTGTGGGAACACTTGCCTGTGTTTGTAGGTTATTATTTAACACTGTGATGCAGTATTAATATGATAAGGGGAAAAACACACAGAAACAGAAAGAAAATACTCTATAAGTGACTTCTCGAAATAAAGAATGAAGTCTCACTCGGGTCAGTAAGTCTCACACACAGGTCAGAAAACCAGGAGCAGGACTACAACATAACTGCTATGATTTCAACAGACGACATTCTGGACAAACGCATGACGTGAAACATGGTTCAACAGCATTTGGTAAAGAGCAGAAGAGTTAAGATGTTACCTTGGCAAGTTCAGGCAGGTAGCTGTCTAAACCGGAACCAGAACCTTCCAATTTACTTTGCTCATCATCTACAATGGCAAAACAGATGACCTGAGTCAATTGTCATTAGAAATATTTTATTGAAAACAAAAAAGAGGAAGTATCTCCGTGAATGCAGTGGTTCTCAACTTTGGATCCCCATTAGAAACACCTGAGGCTCCTCTAAAAAAATAGCTGTGACAATTATGACAATTACTTTCTGGGAAAGCATGGCCACTGTCCAATTAGACCTGATCCAGCAGTGACCAGCAGCTCACATGGCCACACCCAACAGACACGTTAAAAGTCAGGCTGTCCAGACCCCAACCCAAGCCAAAAAAATTTTTTTGACGTTTTTATTATTTTTTTAATTATTTTTAATTTTTTTATTTACATTTTTTAATATATTCAATCACATTATTTAGCTTACAAGGTGATCATTTCAATATATGAAAAAATTTTTTGATGTTTTTAAAAATTCCAGGCACTTCTAGGGAGCAGCCAGGTTGGGAATTCCCTAAGGGCTTGAAACATAACATGAATTCTCAAGAACATGACCAGAGTTTTGACCAATTCAATCCGAGGCTCCCATCCATCCTAATTCTTGTCTTGAAAATTCCAAAATATATTCCTGAAGATAGTAAGATTTTAAGTGCAGATCCCATGCCAGGTACTTGAGATACACTTTCTTATTTGCTCTTCCCATCCAATCAGCAATTTTCATTTTTTTAAGAGAGATTTTTTGCTATAGGGTGCATTTTGCACTTGCCAGAGACACAGAGAGAGACAGAGAGACAGAAAGTGAGAAATCACCCCCCACGAGAGATGGCTACGCTGCAATACCTTCTCCTCCATTCTCCTCTCAGGATTTTGGGCACGCACGCACCCACACGCACACACACTCAGCATGAGTTTTAATCCGCCAGGTCCGGGACTTGAACCGCGGTCGATAATGTGGGAGTCCAGTAACGTAACTATTATGCCATCTGCTGGTCCCAGAAATTTTCATTTTTATTTTCATTTTTCAGATAACTAAACTGAGGCTCAGAAAACATAAATAATTTGCCCAAAGTCAGACAATGAAAATCTGTAATGCTAGGACTCAAATCCAGGTCTTCATTTCTGCCTCCATAGCGGTGGCTCTTCCATGTTACATAATTTTCACATAAAAAAAGTCAGGGTAGCCCAATCTAATGTGACAGAATCTTTGCAGACAGGCTATTTGTAAAGATCTCACCTCCACCCCACCTGTCATGTACCTGTACAATACACGGCTTGCTCCTACATCCACCAGGCAGGAACAAAGATACCGCAAAGAACCGTGTGCCTGGGGGTTGTCGGACTGCCTACCTTCATGAGAGTCTCCATTGCGCTTTTCTTGCATTGCGGCCTCAAAGTTAAGCTGGAGAATCTTGTTCAGGATAGTGATCCACTCTTCCATTTCCACTTCACTGTCAGCTGCCAAAAGGTAGCTACTTTTGTCCTGCATCTTGAGCTCAAAAGCAAAACGCCTGACTTTGTTGTTCTGAAATGGAAAAAGACACAGGTTAAAAGAACTGGAACGGCCTTTAGATCGTCTCTCTCTTATTTGCCAATGGGTGCTACCTCACAGTATGTCAGCTCGGCTGTTTAAAATTGCAAACTCCCTTCCCATGAACCCCTAGCACTACCCATCTTCCTGGCTCTAGTTCTCCATTGCTTTCTTCTTCTGTTCAACTCATTACCTGTTTTACATACAAGGTGTGGTCAAGAAATTCAAGGAAAAGGTATATTATGAAAAACTATGCAAGGATTTTAAAACTTTCTGTAATAAAATAAACTCATACTTTAATTCCATTTTCTACAAACTTTATGAAGCCCCCTTATACTTATTTCATTCATTGGCCAGCCCCCTCCAATGGAGCAGAAGCTTCCCAGGGCAGAGAAGTCCCCTTCCTTTTGTTTAGAGCTATGTCCTCAGTCTCTAGACCAGTGTCTGGCACTCAGTGCACACTTGAAGACTATCTGTGGAATAAGCAAAATTTCACATTAAATGTGCACAATCCTTTACCTTCTATTTCTTCTGACTTTGAAAGTTTTTTGCTACAGGGTGCGTGCACTTGCTGGAGAAACAGAGAGAGAGAGAGAAAGCAAGAAATCACTCCCTGAGGGGGATGGCCACGCCACAATCCCTTCTCCTCCATTCTCCTCTTGGGATTTTGGGTATGCATGCACTTGCCCCCGGTGTGAGTTTTAAGCCGCTGGGTCCAGGACTCAAACTGCGGGAGTCTGGTAATGTAACCATTATGCTGCCTGCTGGTCCCCCTTCTATTTTTTTCTAATGAAGCAGTATGTATGCTTTTTACATTTTAAAAAGCAAACCACTATCTATCAGTATGTTTCAGTTACTTTCTGGAATTTTCTCATGATTTTTTAATCTCTGGAAGCATGTGGACTTCCTGTCTACAGCCCTGCCTCATGTCTCCAGTTGTCGTGCCTGGGAGAGGGTGACTGGCTCACAGGACAGACTTGGAGTCTGTGCACTAGAGGGTGGATGATGGATGAGAGCTGGGCGGAGACTGGTCAACCTGTACTACCAACATTTGGGCTCACAACCCATCGTGGTGACAGGCTGCCCTGCCCTGTGCATTCTGTAAGGGTCAGCGATTCCTAGCCTTGACCCAGAAAATGCCAGAACCATGCCTCCAAGCCCAGGTAATCCGAAATGTCTCCAGACATTGCCAGCTGTCCCCTGGGAGACAAACTCACCCCAGGCTGACTGCCCTAAATAGAGGCTTAACTCAGAAACACGGCGCAAGACTCCTTGTAGACACAGACTGAGAGACATGAGGTAGCTAACTCTTAACAGCCTCCGCATCCTCCGAAACGTCTAGCTGGTTACCCACAGTGCCTAAGTCCTCCTCAGCCTGGGTCTCAGGGACAGGAGGACCCTCCCTCTGTTTCTCTGGGTGCTTGCAGCACAGTTCTTAGAAATGGGAAGCCACGTGCTGCATTTGGCAAAGCCGCACAAATTGCCGTGCACACACTGTCTGCTGTGGGCTCGGTAATTGCCACTTTGGGTCTCACTTAAACTTCAAGGCAAGAATCAGAGGCGTTGAGGCTAAGAACAAAAGGACGTTCTCCTCCCTACCCCCACTCCTCACACACTCACAATCATGAAAATAAAAAGTTAAAAGTGGGGGGGCCAGAGGTGGCATGGGGTTGAGGTGTTGGATTCCTACATGGCCAACCATGGTTTGCGTCCTGGACCTGGTGGCTTTAAAATCACGCCAGGCACGTGTGACTATGTGCCCAAAATCCTGAGAGGAAATGGAGGAGAAACGAATACAGTGTGGCCATCCCCCCACGGGGTTGATTTCTCACTTTCCCTCTCTCTGTCTTACTCCAGGGAGTGCACGTGCCCTATGGCAAAAAAAAAAAAGTTAAAAGTGGAGAAAATAATTAGGCCTTGATTCTAAGTTATTCCTCTCTGAGCTTTATTTTCCTCATCTACAAATAAGTGTAATCAATTGCAAGAGTTCTAAAATATTTTTAGGGCTTATTATTATTCTAAGTCATGTTTCTTTTCAGGGCTATTTAAAATTTCTAGCTTAGGCATTTCTTTGAATTAACAGCATGAATCAACTGCATTTTTAAAATAATGTCCAAAAGTAATAGTAATATATATAAAATACCGCAATCACTGTTTTTGACATTGTTTGCCAGTAGACATGAATAAAAAGAAATTATTTTAGTCTTTGGAAGCCTTAAATGCAATTCATTAAATGTAAAACCATCAGCCCCAGCTGTAAGCAGAATCTGAAAGAAGAGACTTCCAGTGAAGTCAGAACCTCAGACTTTGAAATGCACCTCAGAGACTAAGTGACAGCTCAAAGCCGCTGTGCTTGTAAACCTCTGTACACTGTGCTGAAGACAGGCAGCGAAACTTTCTTTTAAAACAAAAATAATCACTTCCTACTTTAAAAGTCAGGTTGTCAAATACATTTAGTTTTGCTTTAAACTTTTTTTTAAAGTCAGTGCCAGAAAATTCATCTACAAAGAAACTTAAAGATCTCTTAATTTAAGAATACAAATGAAACTCCCACTTAGGATTCCCACACAAGAAGCTAATTCATTGTCATTAATTCACTCTGGTACCCTTACTTCATGCCATCCACAGTTGTTCAAGGTGGCAGCTTTCAGCTGCGATCCACGTGCCGATTAGCAGTTGACTGAAAATAATTTAAAATATTTTTTTCCCGAGTGCATGTGCTCACCAGAAAGAGACAGAGAGGGAAAGGGAGACTGCATCCCCCACGGGGCATGGTTACATCTCAATTCCTTCTCTCTTTCTCCTCCTTTTCGATTTGGGGCATGCATGCACACATGCCTGGCAAGTGTTTTTTCAACCCGACAGGTCCGGACTCAAGTCCTGTAGTTGGTTAGTAGGATCCCACTGCCTTAACTAGGAGCACACGGGCTAAATAAATAATTTCTTTTTTTTTTAAGCATGCACTTGCCAGACAGACAGAGAGAGAGACATAGAGACAGAAAGCGAGAAATCACCCCCCAGGGGGGATGGTCACGCCGCAATCCCTTCTCCTCCATTCTCCTCTCGGGATCTTGGGCACACACGCACACGCGCCCAGCGTGAGTTTTAAGTCACCGGGTCCGGGACGTGAACCGTGGTCGACTATGTGGGAGTCCAGCGACGTAGCCATTACGCCAACTGCTGGTTCCCCTAAATAAATAATTTTTAGTGAACACTATGTGGTTCTACAGTTTTTGCTTATAGGGTGTGTGCTCACTAGAGAGAGAGAAAAAGAGAGAGAGAAAGTGAAAAATCACCCTCCGGGTGAGGTGGCCATGCAGAAATCTCTTTGACTTCATTCTCCTCTGGGAATTTTGGGCACGCACACATGCATACATGCAGGGCATGTTTTTTAAGCTACCAGGTCCAGGACTTGAACCATCAAATCAGCCATGTGGAATCCAACTGCCCTAATTAATCACCATGGCCCTCTATAGTCTTCATGAAGGGCTCAGATACACTTTCATGTATTCCATCATTTGTTTTCTTTGATTTTTAGTCCCATGGCTTTTTAAAAAATTAGTTACCAATAATCAAAGATACCAAAATTTAACTAAAAATCTGCACTTCTGGGATTTTGAAACACTGGGTGATCTGGCAATAATTAACTGGAATTCCTCCTGGCAAATCACCTGCAGCTGATGGGTGGGCTCCAATCTGTGACAGTCCTGAGAGTTTCCTGTTGGTTTATAACAAGCCTCTTCTGTCACTCCGCTTCCCTGTGAGTCCCTGCAGACATCTGATTTCGGACCCTACCTTCCACATATGGCCATGATGAATTACCAGGGTCTGGACATACTCTCCCACCTTGATCACTAGAAAACGGGACAGAATCAGCGAAACAACATTTTTCGGATAAGGGCCACCAGGCAGTGCGGCCCGGAATCCCTGGCGGGAGACAAGTGAGCTGAGGTTTCCCATCACCTCAGCTTTCTGCCTGGGAGCAGTATCGGGATGGTGGCACGGGAACAGAGTCCCAAACAGAGTCCTTCCAGCTAACCACAGGGAAGAGACTGGCTGGAGATGCGGAAGGTTAAAGCAGCCAAAATACACAGCATGGGAACTCCAGAAAGAGACCAAGACTAAAGCGTACAAAGGATGACAGACAGCCAAACGCAGTGAACATTCACTGAGTCACACGTTAACTGTGGGTGTATGTTCGATTTGTATGTTTACCCAAAAAATTTTAAATGAAGATACAATAGCCAAAATTTTAGAACATTAAAAAAAAGAGAGAGAGAGAAGATCACCAATAGGAAACAAGAGTCAAGTCAGACTGTTTCAAGCAATGGAGTGCCTCTGGGATTCCAATGCAAAGTGACTTCACTTTAGATTTTTCTGTCCAACACAACCATGAAGCAGGCGTGAATGCAAAAATAAAGGTACCTGCAGATAAGCTGTCCAAAAATTAGTATCTTCCACATAGTCTCTTCCACCCAGTACGAAAATAAAACAAGGAGGAGGAAGACACAGGATTCTGGACAGAGGGACTCCAGCCCAGGGAGCACACCGGAGGGGATCTCCAGGACGTGAGCTGTGCAGGGCTGCAGAGAGCCATCAGTCCCGACTGGAACAGGAAAGCACTGACAGAGCTAAAAGCCTATCTACCATTAGGTCATTCAGTGGCCTTCACACAGCCGGATACAGAAAGAGAGCAGTGAATGCTCGTGGTTTAGCAATGTGAAGACGCCCTCCAGAACGAATAGTAAAAAAAAAAAAAAAAAGTTGAAAATAAAATAACTGTTTCAGGGGGCAGTGGATGGATGGGGGAGATGCGGGAAAGCACTTCTACTGCTGCCCTTCAGCACTGGTTTTTTTCGGTTGATTAATGCACTCCTTGGATGAAAATGTAATTTAATTTTCGGTCAGCGTGTAAGTACATAAACAAGTGTGCCTGTGGACAAACCAGAGAGGTGTGTCCCTAACTTGGACCTTGCTGGCCCCACAGAAAAACCTCCTTATATAACCCAGCTTCAGGCCGATGTCACTCGCTACCATGGAGTCATCTGAAGGGAGAATTCACTGATAATGATGACTGCGTCTTTTGTGAGGGGTTGTCAGGGAGACTGGTCATTAATCACAGAGCCCTCTGTCTGAGGGCTCCCAGGAGCAATGCCTGAATGGTCTTCATTCTGAGATCACTCGGGCACTTTCTGACTAATTGCAGTGTGTGTCTATGTGCACTGTGACTCGCGAGACTGAACAGGTCTCCAGTTGGAAGGCACAGAGCCCAGCTGCCGGCCCACCCAGAGCATGAGTTAGGGCTTCCAAGCGTATGCTTTTTTCTTCATTCTACTTTATCTCGTCCCTACTGGAACCCTCGCTCATTGCTCTGCTTTCACCCTCAAATTCACGTAGTCCTATGTTTTACATATCTTGACGGGCTGCTGCCTTAAGTCTTTCTAGAAAATGACAAGAGAAGAGATGAACTGATGGATGGACATGTATGAATGGATGAAAGGATAGATAGGGAGATTGGCAAGCCCCTTCTAAAGACAATTCTAAAAAAGTTGAGAAGGATGCACACCAAACTGGTAACATCTGAGAGAGATGAGAGGAGAAGGGGAGTTTAGAGGGACTTCCACATTATATGCACTGTCTGACTTTTTTTTTTTTTTACAATAGGCATACATTCACATATTACATATAATTAAAAATATTTTTTATGAATAATTCTTTAGGGCCAGCCCTGTACACTAACAGTTAAGAAAACTAGATCCCACATGGCCAACCACAGATTAAACACCAGCCTCTGCAACTTGTAAAACACACCGGGCACATGTACATGTGTGCCTCAAATCCTAACGAGATGAAGAAACAGAGAAAAAAGGATCATGCCATGAACATACCCCACTCGGGGTACTTTCTCCTCCTGCCTTTTATCTTTCTTGAGTAAATACACATGCCCTCTGGCAATGAAAAAAATAATAACTCGACAAATGCAACAGCACTATGATTACAAAAATATCTGATATTGAGCCAGCAAGTGGTGTGGTAGTTAAGGTGCTAGACTCCCACATGGCTGACAGCGGTTCAAGTCCCAGACCTGGTGGCTTGCTTTCTCACTTTCTTTCTCTCCCTTAACGCCCCACTCTGGTAAGTATACATACCCGATAGCAAATTAAAACTAATAAGAATCTTCAGCACTGGTTTTTTTCGGTTGATTAATGCACTCCTTGGATGAAAATGTAATTTAATTTTCGGTCAGCGTGTAAGTACATAAACAAGTGTGCCTGTGGACAAACCAGAGAGGTGTGTCCCTAACTTGGACCTTGCTGGCCCCACAGAAAAACCTCCTTATATAACCCAGCTTCAGGCCGATGTCACTCGCTACCATGGAGTCATCTGAAGGGAGAATTCACTGATAATGATGACTGCGTCTTTTGTGAGGGGTTGTCAGGGAGACTGGTCATTAATCACAGAGCCCTCTGTCTGAGGGCTCCCAGGAGCAATGCCTGAATGGTCTTCATTCTGAGATCACTCGGGCACTTTCTGACTAATTGCAGTGTGTGTCTATGTGCACTGTGACTCGCGAGACTGAACAGGTCTCCAGTTGGAAGGCACAGAGCCCAGCTGCCGGCCCACCCAGAGCATGAGTTAGGGCTTCCAAGCGTATGCTTTTTTCTTCATTCTACTTTATCTCGTCCCTACTGGAACCCTCGCTCATTGCTCTGCTTTCACCCTCAAATTCACGTAGTCCTATGTTTTACATATCTTGACGGGCTGCTGCCTTAAGTCTTTCTAGAAAATGACAAGAGAAGAGATGAACTGATGGATGGACATGTATGAATGGATGAAAGGATAGATAGGGAGATTGGCAAGCCCCTTCTAAAGACAATTCTAAAAAAGTTGAGAAGGATGCACACCAAACTGGTAACATCTGAGAGAGATGAGAGGAGAAGGGGAGTTTAGAGGGACTTCCACATTATATGCACTGTCTGACTTTTTTTTTTTTTTACAATAGGCATACATTCACATATTACATATAATTAAAAATATTTTTTATGAATAATTCTTTAGGGCCAGCCCTGTACACTAACAGTTAAGAAAACTAGATCCCACATGGCCAACCACAGATTAAACACCAGCCTCTGCAACTTGTAAAACACACCGGGCACATGTACATGTGTGCCTCAAATCCTAACGAGATGAAGAAACAGAGAAAAAAGGATCATGCCATGAACATACCCCACTCGGGGTACTTTCTCCTCCTGCCTTTTATCTTTCTTGAGTAAATACACATGCCCTCTGGCAATGAAAAAAATAATAACTCGACAAATGCAACAGCACTATGATTACAAAAATATCTGATATTGAGCCAGCAAGTGGTGTGGTAGTTAAGGTGCTAGACTCCCACATGGCTGACAGCGGTTCAAGTCCCAGACCTGGTGGCTTGCTTTCTCACTTTCTTTCTCTCCCTTAACGCCCCACTCTGGTAAGTATACATACCCGATAGCAAATTAAAACTAATAAGAATAATAAAATTAAATAACTAATTCTTTTGAAAAAATCGGATATCAAGTGAATGTTTACCACTCACCGTCACTGTTCTAAATTCTTTACACATACTAATTAATTAATACCCGCAGGAACCATCCTTGGGATCATCTTTATCCCTATTTAACAGATGAAGAGACTGAAAGGTTAAATAACAAGTCCAAGGTAACAGCACTGGTGAGAGGTAGGGCAGAGCCTTGAACTCAGTCTGCATCAAAAACTAATTTCTTGACTCATATACTCCATTGCCACTGGTACCATGACGGTGGTGACAGACCTCATCTCTAGATGGCCACAACTGCTGTAAATAGTTCCATATGCTACCTCTCTCATTCACCCTACTAAAGAAACACTATTGTTATTTAAATTTTGAATGTAGAAATTTTAGGTTAGCCTGTCCAAGGTCGTAAGGTTAAAAAGTGACCATGGCAAGTTCTAACACAAGAACCCGTGTTCCAAAGCATTCGTGCCCACCACGTTATTCTCCCTTCACAGTAGACCTGCCACCTGCTCGAATGCTGAGACACAAGCCATTACTTACTTTAAACTTGCTATTATATTTCTATCATCAACTGCCATGTTTGGAAGCATTTACTTAAATCTGCTAATTCACACCTAAGGCTCCTGCAGAAAAGAAAACTTGGTGACAAAACTCTTTTCATACCTACCTGAACCACACCCATACAGGAATCCAGAAATATTGATCCTTTTGGTTCTTTGGAGATCTTTTCATCTTTATAAAAATTCAAATTATAGGATCCATCCCCAAGTTGAATCAGGTGGAAAAACCGCCTCTTAAATGACTGAGAGAAAAACAGACACACATTAACTCTTTCAAAATGAAGAGTCACAATCTCTGTTGCAAACTAACTGAAAACTACATTCATACATAAAACCTATTTTTGTTCTTTCAAAGACAACTCTAATTCTAGCTGATACTCCATAGGACTGGGCAGGGCAAGACTCCCCATTGCGTCTCATGGTCTCTGCATTTCCATTCTGACCAGCTCGTTCGTTTAACATCCACCGGTCATTTTTCTCACCCCCAGAATTTGAGGTTTTACATAACCACCAAAAGCAGTGCAGGGAGTTCCAATTTGGGATGCAGCACGGCAGGATGGAAACTTTTTCTAGAATCCCCAGGGCTTTTTGCTGAAACAGAATGGGAACTGTTTTCTGCCTCGTGACCCCGAATGGTTCTCCAGCCTCAGGATTATGACAGTCAGCATCTTCCTAATTAAATTTTCATCTCCCTGGTTATCTTACCTCCCCAGCACTGTTGCTTTCCTCGTTACCACTAATCCAGATCTTTCCCTGGTCCTACCACTCTCAATAGCTTCTTACACTAGTTTTACTTCCCTCAGTCTTTCCTTTTCCATCCTCAGTGTTTGCTTTAGTTGACCTTGTGCTATGCCCTCACAGATGTACAGCCCAGGTTTAGCACGAAGCACACCCCTTTGGTGATGGTCCGTGAAGTACCAAGGCGCACTCTCTGGGCAACGCGGAGAAGGCAGCCTACGTCAGCGATTGCCCCTCACACCAGCCCGGTGGTGGTCCCTTTATGCTGGTGTTTAGGGGACTATGAGGGCAAGTGCATGGACAGGGCTGGACCAATGGGGTTGTTACCACCACAGAAGAAACTTGGTAACCAGATAATGTCCCTGCTGTCTGGAAGAATAGCACGTCCATTCATCTTGATGATACTCAAGACCTATTGTAGAAGGGGGTTCTCGAGGGGGGAGAGCAGGACGAGGAGCCTGCTCACCCTCATGGTCACACTGATGGCACTGTTCATGTTGCCTTTGTACAGCCAGCCGTGCTTGGTGATCCCACCCTTCTGAGAACCGAGGGAGGCAGCATCCTAGGAGAGAAGGGAAACACCGCCACGGTCAGTCTTCCATCATTGCCTCGTTATCTAACGGCTGGGAGTTGGGTCAATAGAGAAGTCATTCCATCTGTGCCAAGTTGTCCACGGCCCCTTTGCTGGAGTAACCATTAACACGAACACACGAAGTCACATTAACGTCCACTTAACAGCAAAAGAGAGAGGTCGGCCCACATTTAGGGAAACCCTATTCCACTGAAGGCCCGGTGAGCTCCAGGCCAAATTTTTATTTTTAAATGTTTGGGGAGCCACAGAAAGTACATACCACACTTGACCACTCAAGTTGTAAGGTCTCGCCTGGTTTCATGAAAAATATTTTCAAATTACACCACTCCCCTGAAGTTGGAGGACAAAAGAAAATTCCTGGACAACTTCCCAGAGGCTTAGTTCAGGGAAAGGTGAATAAAGAAAGGGAGGAAATGTGAGGGAATACAGAAAGGAGAGAGAAAATGATGGGGCAGAGGG
>NW_006159515.1:5829524-5835146 GCF_000334495.1 Tupaia belangeri chinensis | reverse complement strand
GGAAAGACAGACAAGAATGCAACCAGGGATAAAGGGAAAAGGGGGCATTAGAAAAGTGCATTAACTTGCAAGAGTGGTAAAGAAACATGCTTCTTCAGGTTCAAACCCTAAACTGTGAGACCTGGCTTTAAGGAGGCGGGCACAGAGCTTTCAGCTGCTACTGAAATACATTAAGCATATATCTATATATATAACAGACAGACAGATGCAATACACACACACACTTAATCTGGAAGTCTGTTGTAATCACACAGACAACTGCAGAAAGACCCACCCTAGGCTCTGTTTTGAACAATCTCAGTATTAATGTTGTTGGTTTTATTGCTGGTATTATAAGCAATAACATCAATAAGCTACCTGTCTAGAACGCCGGCTTACTGTGCGCCTTACATGCATCATTTCAGCTGGTGCTGCTGTCACACTCGGATTCGGTTCTTAATACCAGATTTATTTTGAATGACCACTTACTTAACTGAGAATTATTTCAAAAGTGGGTTTTTTTTTTTTCTGTTTTGATTGCCAGAGGGCATGTACACTCACCAGAGAAAGAGCCAGAGAGACAGAGGGCTCAGAGAGTAAACACCCCCACTGATCACGCCACAATCCCTTCTCCTCCCTTCTCCATCCTGTCAGGACTGGAGCACATGCACGCACACAGTGCGCCTTCAAGCTGCTGGAACCAGTATTCAAACCATGCCAACAGTGCGGGATCCAGCTCCCTTAGCCACCTCGTTATGGGACCAGGCCCTGAGAGGAAAGGTTTAGAAAACAATCTGCTACATGGACACTGTTACAGTTCTTAAGTAGCTGATTTTTGTTAGGTTCAACTGACAAAAAAATTAAAAAAAAAAAAAAAAAGGAAAAATCTAAACTCATGATAGGGCATTCAATACTTAGTGGGGAGAATGAGAAATGCAGAGATGGGTAGTAATACCTTTGATTAGGTTTCTCTTACTTGGTAAATATTAACCTTAACACCCTACTCTCTTCCTAAACTTCTTTCGCCATAATCTTTTCTTTAGCAATACAGAAAACAGGCTCATTAAAACCAGATTTTGGAGCCAGTCCCATAGTGCAGTAGTTAAGTACTGCACAGAGAAAGAGATCCCACGTGGCTGACCAGGGTTTGAGTCCCTGCCCCAGAGGCTTGTAAACTATGCCAGGTATGTGCCATGCGCCCAGGAGCCTGGTAGGATGGAGAACTGGAGGATAAAGGATTGCAATATGACCATGCCCCATGGGGGGAGTGCTTTCTCTCTCTTCCTCATCCCCTTATATGCATGCATCCTCTGGCATTCAAAATAAAAAACAGACTTCACTAAAAGCAATCATTGAAGAAACAGCCATTTAAAATCTAATGGTTGGCAGTTTGTCTCAAGATATCCTACTGAAAACAACCTAAATTTAAGGTCTAAGTAATCTTCATATCTTCTTACGCTGTATCCAAATCCGATCCACATCTTTGAAAATGATCTCAGAACAAATAACATAACCAGAAGAACATGAAATGTTAAACAGCCAAGTTGAAAGAAAGCTCTCATTGCAATCAATCAAATAATGCATTATTAAAAACTCTTCCCATTTCATGAAACATTCCTGTTTTGCCTAAATGTTGGTAGTTTTCTAACTAATCTTCTACATCTGTAAAATCATTGTTTAAATCTGAAGTGAAAAGAGAGACTAGAGCAAGCATCTTACCTCATCTTTGTCGACCTCCTCATCAACTTCATAGACATGAACTGGAAGTTTATCCAGCTTGGCCACTTTGCTTTAAAAACAAGAAAGAAAATTTGTCTTATAATTGTCTAGTCCATGAAAAGTCTATGCCTTTCTTCCTCCATCAGAGGAACCAGCCTTTCATAAATCCAAAGCTGGGCTACTTGGAGTAAAAATAAAACCATATACACCATTGCTTTTCTTTAATGAACAAGCCAAGACTTGAGTTAGAAAGCTCCAAAAATGGGAACAGTAGGTGGCGTAATGGCTATGTCGCTGGACTCCCACATAGTCGAGTCCTGGATCCAGTGGCTTAAACTCACGCCGGGCACATGTGCGTGCGTGCCCAAGATCCCAGGAGGAGAATGGAGGAGAAGGGATTGTGACATGGCCATCCCCTTTAGGGGGTGATTTCTTGCTTTCTGTCTCTCTGTCTCTCTCTGTCTATCTGGTGAATGCACGTGCCCTATAGCAAAAACGTCTCCAAAAAAAAAAAGAAGAAAGCTCCAAAAAGCCACATGGAAAAGTAAGCATATCATGTTGGTAGTTAGTGGGTATATTAAAATAGGAAGGTAGATTAGTTATTAGTAACAAAAAAGACTTCAGAATAACCTTTAATACAAGGTTTATGAGAAAAAATGGAATCTGGGATGACTACATTTAAAGTGATTAGTGATAATGGCATTAACAATAAAAGGATGGCAATAATAACAATAGCAGCCAGAATTTAATAGTTATTATGTAATAGCCCCACGCTGTGTAATTTACATGAATTATTTCATTTAATTTTTCTTTTTACTGTTTTTTTATTATTATATTTTTATATTACATTTAATTACATATATCTTTACAGAGTATAACATTTATTTTTCCAGTACAATTATCATGCATATCAGTCAAGACAAAGATATTACAATCCATATCATTAAATAGCTTTTTGGTTTTTTTTTCAGATTATTATTATTTATTCTCATTATTATTATTTTTAAACATTCAATCACTACACATCATTTGGCTTGTAAAGAGAATATACTTAACATGAAATACTTCTCAGACCAGTCCAGTTGAAAATACTATACATGTTATCATCAACAGTGAATAAATCATTTCTGTGTCCAAAAATGTCATGCCTATGGAGAGTGCTGCAAAGCCCATTTAATAGATGTGAAAACTGACATTTACAGAGAGCAGAACAAAATACAGAATCTATATTCTGAAGCACCCTTATAATCCTTCCTCTCTTCCTCCTCACACACTTGGAAATTCTTATCAATGCCCAAACTAAACTCTACCAGCAATGACTAAAGTCTATCATATCGTATGCACATGACGTCTCATAGCCCATTATGTCTCAACCATGAGACTGCACGAACCAGATGATCCAGGAGGAAAGGTTAATACAGTCAAAAGGAGAGAGTTCAAAGATCTCCACATGAGTATTGGATAAATAGAGAACTAGAGAGCATTCCCATCTGGAGAAAATAATGCAAGGAGGGAGTGTTCTCCACTGAGGTTTAAAGAGGCAACTGGGGAGTTGGCTGAACACTTTTAAGGAGTGGCTGAGCCACACAAACAGGAAAAACAAATGGTAGGTCCACTGAGAACAGCATAAAGGTTCAAACGAACAGAGCCAACAAACACAAAGAATAGTAAATTAACTAGATCTGAAGTGGATTTTCACTGGCAATGTTCCTTGAAAACATGGCTATCACTATCTGCTTTCAGTTTTCATGATCAACTAGCTTCAGTTTGTCAAATGCGTCATTTCAGGATGTGCCATTTGCTCATGGAAAGCCTCTGGAGGTTAGACTTACCTACCTCTGGCCTACTCTAACCACCACTAATTGACCAAAACAGTCTTGCTACTGACATATTCTAGAATGAGCAAATACTTTAAAGGAGGTAAAGAAATTTATCAAGGAAATGTCTATATCTTGGTTTACTTTTTAAGACAGTTTACTCGATATGAAATGCTGTTGGCCCAGCCTCCATGGAGCAGACAGTAGGTACTGAACCGTGGAGCCAGAAGCCACATGCCATCTGTGGAAAACTCTCTACTCTAGTCGGCCTGAAAGTACCCTGGACATGAACACGTTGCCAGGTCCTCTGGCAAAGGACCTGGGGCTAGGGGACCGCAGGAAGGAGTTCACAGCATAACCAACCCCAGTGGAAGTACCCCTCGCTGTGCGGACACTCACACTCTGTCATGGAAAAAAAATGACTATGAGTCTCTTCTTCAGAATACTCTAAGAGAAAAATACACTGACGCATATAGTAATGCATTTACATCTTCTTTAGCTTTCTCATTGACAAAAATTTTAGCAATTTTTGTTTCAAATCTCTGGTATTCTCAATCGAATCTCTGGACATAATTAAGCCATCTATGAGTTTATTACGACCTGCCAGTACTATGTTTGAGTCTTCTAGTCAGAGGCACTGTGCACAAGATCCACACCACACACACACATACACCCACACACACACACACCATGTAGAAATACTCTCTCCAATTACTCTGATTGCAAACAAAGCTCCATTGCTCCTTGGGTATTGCAAGTACAAAGACTTTCCCTATGTGCGTAACCCCTCTCATGTGGTCTGAGAGCATACTCACTTTGGAAGCTGTCGAAACTCTCCTGAGTAATCTTCATATTTATAATTCACGAGATGCCAGTCAGAGTTATAGGTTTTGATGCACTGTAGGGAGGGGTAAAAAAGCAGAAAGTGTAAGAGGAAAACAAAGTTAGTGATGATTTTTGGAGTTAGGATATAACTTCTGGAGAAATTTGGGAAGGTTTGTGAAGGCACACTCATATAAGCATCAAAAAAAAAAAAATGACTTCCTGTCAACCAGCTAATGCCTGAGATTCCACCACCAAAAACTTCTGTAAAGCTTAAGACTTTGAACCACTGAGACATAACCCTTGGGAGGGCTATTGCTTTAAGTTATCATCACTAATGACTGAGAGCAAGTCTCACAAGGAGACAAACTTCACCTGACTTGTGGCATTTTCCTAACAATGTGCTGTGTCTGATGAGAAAACACTGGTTCTTAAGAAGCCGCATGGCCCCTCTTAGAACAAGAAAGTGAAAAGGAAGTTTGAGCCTTCATAGTATTTCCTAAAATTAGAATTAGCTGTTAGTTATTAGATATATATATTTCCCCTCTATTTTTCTTTCTATTCATAAAGGTCAGAGTGGGGTTACTGGGAGGAGAACTTTGGATTCTAACTCACAGTGGCATCAGGACGCCTGCAGCTGTGCGTGTGTGCAGAGTGTATAACACCTGCAGCTATGCGTGTGCACACAGAGTGTATAACACCTGCACCTGTGCGTGTGTGCATGGAGTGTATAACACCTGCAGCTGTGCATGTGCGTGGAGTGTATAATACCTGCACGTGTGTGTGTGTGTGTGTGTGTGTGTGCGTGTGTGGAGTGTATAACACCTGCACCTGTGCGTGTGTGCGGAATGTATAACACCTGCACCTGTGCGTGTGTGTGGAGTGTATAACACCTGCACCTGTGCGTGTGTGCACGGAGTGTATAACACCTGCAGCTGTGCGTGTGTGGAGTGTATAATACCTGCACGTGTGTGTGTGTGTGCGCACGTGTGGAGTGTATAACACCTGCACCTGTGCGTGTGTGCACGGAGTGTATAACACCTGCACCTGTGCGTGTGTGCGGAATGTATAACACCTGCACCTGTGCGTGTGTGTGGAGTGTATAACACCTGCACCTGAGCGTGTGTGCACGGAGTGTATAAAACCAGCTGTGCGTGTGTGCACGGAGTGTTTAACACCTGCAGCTGTGTGTGTGTGCACGGAGTGTATAACACCTGTGCGTGTGTGCACGGAGTGTATAACACCTACACCTGTGCGTGTGTGCACGGAGTGTATAACACCTGCA
>NW_006159515.1:5780351-5829228 GCF_000334495.1 Tupaia belangeri chinensis | reverse complement strand
CTGTGCGTGTGTGTGGAGTGTATAACACCTGCAGCTGTGCGTGCGTGCATGGAGTGTATAACACCTGCACCTGTGCGTGCGTGCACGGAGTGTATAACACCTGCAGCTGTGCGTGCGTGCATGGAGTGTATAACACCTGCACCTGTGCGTGTGTGTGGAGTGTATAACACCTGCAGCTGTGCGTGTGTGCACAGTGTTTAACACCTGCAGCTGTGCGTGTGTGCACACGGAGTGTATAACACCTGCAGCTGTGTGTGTGTGCGCGCGGAGTGTATAACACCTACACCTGTGCGTGTGTGCATGGAGTATATAACACCTGCAGCTGCGCGTGTGTGTGGAGCATATAACACCTGGAGCACTTCGTTGCCAGGGCTTCTACTAGTGACACTAATCCACACAGACTGCCTTTAAACTGCCTCTCTACACGACAGACCCAACAGGCCAGCATCCATCCATCTGCAAGGGCCAGTCCAGGAGCGTGCAGAGTCTTAGAGTAAAAATCAGCAAGTTGAGAATTATAGTTAACATCAGCTTAGTTAGACAGCTCCTGACTATACACATGCAGCAGAAAACAAACAAACATAGTTAGATAAATGTATTTATTTCTTACCTAGTTTTTTTTTTAATTCTGGCTGTAATTTTTCCTTTCTTTCTTTTTTTTTTTTTTTTTTTTTAGGGGGTTTTTCCTTTGGGGGTGTGTGCTCTCCCGTGCTATAGGGCGTGTGTGCTCTCCAGAAAGAGAGACAGAAAGCAAGAAATCACTCCCCCAGGGGGGATGGCCATGCCATAATCCCTTCTCCTCCAGGGATCTTGGGCACGTATGCACACACACCCGGCATGAGTTTTAAGTCACCAAGTCTGGGATTCGAACCACGGTTGACTACATGGGAGTCCAGTGACATAGCCATTACACTAACTGCTGGTCCTCAATTCTGGCTGTAATTAACACCATAAACAAAGTTCCTCATTTCGCTTCATAGTTTACATCATCCATCTTTTTATCTGTGTCATAGTCTACACCTGAAGGCCATCTGAAGCAAATTTCCCTCCACTTGCAAAGCATGAAAATATCAAGTTGTTGGCAAAGTCACAACCTATTTTCCTATCCTTTTCTATGGAAAAATGTATCGTGACTTTTCTGACAACCCAACAGTAACAGCAACAACGAGTGTGTGCTTATTTCATGCCAGTCTTCCTCACCCAAAGCACTTTACTGAAAGCGTGCAAAGGGAAGGGAGTGTAAGCGTCATCCTGGGAGGGAATTAAAGAGCAGAGAAGAGCAGTCGCATGCAGGAGCTGAAGGACTTCCCAGTCGCTTCACTCTGCGTGCCATTACGAACACTTTTAAATGCTATCTTATTCTTGTAAACACCTTTTCAAATTTCCCAAGGCATTTTCACATTTAGAACATCATCTATTTACACTCACTCAAAACTGCAATTCAAAACCAATGCCACGCAGAATTAAGTGCAGCGTGGGGTTTTCCCGCTGCGGGCACCAAGTCCTCGGCTATGTCAGGCCTGTGAGTAAGTGGCCTTCTGTTCTCTTCATACAGTCACTGTTGGTTTTTCATCAGTTAACTAAAGTTGTACCACCAAAGCTCATGCAGGACATTATAACCACTCTGGAATATAAAAACTAACTCAATAAGCATAACCTTATGTGGTGTGACTGTATCTTACGAATGGAATAGCCGAGTACCAAGATTTTAATAAACATTTTACACACTAGTGTGCAAAATGGCTTCTCCCCAAACTGAGATTTTTAATATCTTAAGCAAAATGGAAAAGAAAAATAATCATAGTGATTAAAAAGATAAGAAATTACAAGAAGCTGAGTTAAGTAGGTTAAGGATCTAGAGATTCATTCATACAATAAGCCATTGATGACTGCTACACACATAGCAACACTGACTAAATTCCAAGGCAGAAGCACAGAACAAGGCGAGCGAATCCCAGCCCTGGGAGGTAGAGTTTAGGCGACAATGGGTTCCGGCAGGAATCCCTACCGAGAGAACTGCACCTTCAAAAGACAGGAATGACAACTGATTATATGATTAACTTTTCAACTTGCAAAGTTTAATCATATTTTGACAAAATTCAATCACATTTTGAAGTTATGCTGAAAGATTTTTGAAGCTGTTAATTTTTTTTTTTCAGCAGAAAACAAACAAACATAGTTAGATAAATGTATTTATTTCTTACCTAGTTTTTTTTTTAATTCTGGCTGTAATTTTTCCTTTCTTTCTTTTTTTTTTTTTTTTCTTTTGAGAGGTTTTTGCTATAGGGCGTGTGTGCTCTCCAGAAAGAGAGACAGAAAGCAAGAAATCACTCCCCCAGGGGGGATGGCCATGCCATAATCCCTTCTCCTCCAGGGATCTTGGGCACGTATGCACACACACCCGGCATGAGTTTTAAGTCACCAAGTCTGGGATTCGAACCACGGTTGACTACATGGGAGTCCAGTGACATAGCCATTACACTAACTGCTGGTCCTCAATTCTGGCTGTAATTAACACCATAAACAAAGTTCCTCATTTCGCTTCATAGTTTACATCATCCATCTTTTTATCTGTGTCATAGTCTACACCTGAAGGCCATCTGAAGCAAATTTCCCTCCACTTGCAAAGCATGAAAATATCAAGTTGTTGGCAAAGTCACAACCTATTTTCCTATCCTTTTCTATGGAAAAATGTATCGTGACTTTTCTGACAACCCAACAGTAACAGCAACAACGAGTGTGTGCTTATTTCATGCCAGTCTTCCTCACCCAAAGCACTTTACTGAAAGCGTGCAAAGGGAAGGGAGTGTAAGCGTCATCCTGGGAGGGAATTAAAGAGCAGAGAAGAGCAGTCGCATGCAGGAGCTGAAGGACTTCCCAGTCGCTTCACTCTGCGTGCCATTACGAACACTTTTAAATGCTATCTTATTCTTGTAAACACCTTTTCAAATTTCCCAAGGCATTTTCACATTTAGAACATCATCTATTTACACTCACTCAAAACTGCAATTCAAAACCAATGCCACGCAGAATTAAGTGCAGCGTGGGGTTTTCCCGCTGCGGGCACCAAGTCCTCGGCTATGTCAGGCCTGTGAGTAAGTGGCCTTCTGTTCTCTTCATACAGTCACTGTTGGTTTTTCATCAGTTAACTAAAGTTGTACCACCAAAGCTCATGCAGGACATTATAACCACTCTGGAATATAAAAACTAACTCAATAAGCATAACCTTATGTGGTGTGACTGTATCTTACGAATGGAATAGCCGAGTACCAAGATTTTAATAAACATTTTACACACTAGTGTGCAAAATGGCTTCTCCCCAAACTGAGATTTTTAATATCTTAAGCAAAATGGAAAAGAAAAATAATCATAGTGATTAAAAAGATAAGAAATTACAAGAAGCTGAGTTAAGTAGGTTAAGGATCTAGAGATTCATTCATACAATAAGCCATTGATGACTGCTACACACATAGCAACACTGACTAAATTCCAAGGCAGAAGCACAGAACAAGGCGAGCGAATCCCAGCCCTGGGAGGTAGAGTTTAGGCGACAATGGGTTCCGGCAGGAATCCCTACCGAGAGAACTGCACCTTCAAAAGACAGGAATGACAACTGATTATATGATTAACTTTTCAACTTGCAAAGTTTAATCATATTTTGACAAAATTCAATCACATTTTGAAGTTATGCTGAAAGATTTTTGAAGCTGTTAATTTTTTTTTTTTTTTTTTTTTTTTTTTTTTTTTTTTTTTTTTTTAATGATTCTCCTCTGGACCAGAGGATAAAGAGGAAGCCACCCAAGCAAAGGGTCCCAGAAGGGTTGTTATGTTGGCTCCAGCAGCACAGAATGAAAAAGTTACTGCTCAACCTGCAGTGATTAAAGAACTTAATAGTTATTCCTCAAAAGTCATACGTTTTAAACAATTGGAAAAAAGTAGTTAGTAACTGATACTGTCATTTTAAAATAGGGGTCAAGGATATTTTTCTGCAAAAGGCTCGATAGTGAATAGTTCCAGCTTCGTGGGTCCTACTACCTCTGTTTCAGTTACTCAGCTCTGAGTTTTACTGTGACAGGAGCCATAGGCAATATGCACACAAAGGGCACGGCTGTGTTACAATAAAACTTTATTTACAAAACTAGACCGCAGCCCAGATTTTGCCTGCAGGTCACAGTCTGCCTGCCTCCTGCTTTAAACAAGCATTTCTAAGACTTCATAAACATATCTGGCTGTATTTTTCTGGAATTATGTTTCACTGATATAGTGGCAACGGAGGTAAGACAGTTACTTTTTAATTAAAAGGATGAAAGAAAACACTTAAAAATTTTAACTTAAAAAATTTTTAATTATTACTCCTATTTGTTCAGACAAGAGTAATACCTACATATCTATCACAGGTATATTAAACTAGTCTTGAAAATAACATGCAAATATAAATGAAGTAAATAATATAAAAATGTATATGCTGAGTCACTGTTAACATATCAATAACAAAGCCTCCAACACAGATTTCCAATGAATTCATTTACAAGTTACCTCTTATTGTAAACTCACGATAAGAATTCTGTAGTTTAAATAATTTGGTTAGAAATAATCCCTGTGGCCATTTTTTTTTCTTTTTTCTTTCTTTTCCCAGAGTGAGATTTTTGCTATAGGGTGTGTGCACTAGCCAGAGAGACAGTGAGAAAGAGAGACAGAGTGAGAAATCACCCCCATGGTGGAATGGCCACACTGCAATCCGTTCTTCTCCATTCTCCTCTCGGTATCTTGGGCACGCACCCCACAGGGACTTAGCATGAGTTTTAAGCTGCAAAGTCTGGGTCTCGAATTGCAGTTGACTGCATGGGAGTCCAGCAAGGCAACCATTACACCATCTGCTGGTCCCCCCGTGGCCATTTCCAAGTTTCAGTCTCTGGAAACCTAATTCTTGAAAATCCTGAAGTTTAAGGGGGTGGGTTGTGGAGAGAAGAGACTTGAACGTGCAAACAATGCAGAAAACAGCCTTACCTCTGTAACGAATAAGCTCTGTGCTTCCGCTGCTGCGCTGGCAGGGACTGTGGAGCACACGTACCGGCCCTGTCGTCTAAGAATGGTCGTCTGTAAACAAATGCACAGGGAAAGACTTGGTAAGTGAGGCGGGAAGGCACCAGCCTGAGTGCAGCTGGAAGCCCAGGCAGGCCCAGCACTCTGGCAGGCCCTCCGATTTCCACCAGCCGGGAACTGTGCCGCTGCCTCCTTAGGGCACACACCACAGCGCCCTCTTGGTCCCCTGAAATTCAAAGTAACAGCTCCGTAGTAACTCTGGCTTTTTGCTGGATCAGGGGCAGAGCTAGCCCTCCGGGGTGCCCAAGCCTCCTTTCGTGGTCCCTAACACCCCACTGCCAAGTGCCTGATCTAGTCTCACTATGTTCCCTTTCATTTGCTTTTTCTACTGTGGTAAAAAACGCATGTATAACCTCAAGTTACCATTTTAAGCATCTTTTTTTGCTAGAGAGATTTTTGCTATAGGGTGCATGCACTCACTGGAGAGACAGAGACAGAGAGACAGAAAGCAAGAAATCATCCCCCAAGGGGGATGGCCACATCATAATTCCTTCTCCTCCATTCTCCTCTCGGGATTTTGAGCACGCATGTGAACATGTGTCCGGCATGAGTTTCAAGCCACTAGGCCCGGGACTCCAACTACAGTCGACTACGTGGGAGACCAATAACATAACCATTACGCTATCTGCTGGTCCCCCGTTTTAAACATCTTTAACTGTACAGTTCAATGGCATTAATGCCATTCACATGGTGCACAACCGTTATCACCATCCATGTCTTAATTGTCCCTTCTTGTTCACTGCCACATCCCCAGACCCCTAAGAACATGGATAACGCAGAAGGCCCTCGATCAATCATTGTTAAATGAACCTCGGAATCTCCCCTCCTGTGAACTTGAGAACTCTTGTTTCACGAGGCTTAAACAATTATTGTAAATGATACAATGACTTTAGGAAACCACTATCTACCCCAGTCACTAGCCTCTGGGTTTCAGAAGTAATGTTTTGTTATTTTCTCCCATGGACTGTCATCCTTAGATACTCAGAACATCATAGTCTTAACAGCAAACACGAGAACAGTCCACTGGCAGGATCTATCCTGCAGGCTCTTCAGGGCAAATTACGAGGCTGATGTCCAGGCATCTGGTCTGGCAGCTCCCTTCTTCCTTTGGTCAAATCTGTCATCTCTCCCCCTCCAGCCCAGGGGGAGAACTTTGGAGCATGTGTTCCGTGTACAACTTAATGTTATTTTCTCTGTGTTGTGTCTGCTTCGCCTGTCCTTAGTCTTTGCTTGCACTACGTCCCTCCTTGAAAGTAATATTAAGCTTATTTTTAGAATAAGCCTGCCCTACTCTACAGGAAGGGGAGGAAGGAGCTCTGTTCTCCACCGAAGTCTTGTGCAGATTTGCTCTGAGCATCACCAACACACGGCGACCTTTCCTCCACACTGGTCTCAGGAAGTGCCGCAGAGGTAAGTGACCGTCAGCCGGCATGGAAGACAAGCACAGCCCATTCACAAAGCCACGGAGCAACGAAACGATTACAGGGACCGTCACAACTGTTGTGCGTCGGGTGTGAGATCGGCAAAGGAGAATTGCTGACGGGATTCTGCACGACACATTCTAAAGCCTGACTTCCCGTGCTCTTGTCTTGAGTTATTTGGGTCTTTCAAGATTTCTGAAATTGCCAGACTTTTAAAATGTTTATGAAATGGCTCAAGTCCAGGAAGAGGACTGAGTGAGGGTCATTTCCAGTCCATTTTTCATCATGGCACTAGGATGAAAGAGATTTTATTACAAAACTTTCCCCGTGGTATTACCAACTCCAGAAGTTTTAATTATGTGACACTTTACTAAACACTCCTTTAAGCTGAGAAATTAATAGGAAATATATCTTTCTGGTGCTCGTGTATCAGTGTGCCACTGTGTACTCACTTGCAAAAGAAAACTATTTTAAATATTTACAAGTTTTCTATGATCAGATCTTGCTTCCTCCCCTAGAGACTTCACTCAAATAAACTAGGTTGCATTTGCTTCTTTAGCATATACTTAGCATAAGGACTATTTTTGCATGTAATTCTTGAACTGTGGAAGGTTAGTTCTGTTTTAGATAACCTCCAGGCCAGCCGCTGTGCTTTTCCGCACGTGTGTGCTACTCCACACCCTTCCTGGATTTATTCCACCAATAGGATGAAACAGAAGGGATGGTGTGTTGGTACAAACTAAGCCTTTGGGAAAACCAGCAGCTTCTGCTTCCTCCTTCTTACTGGTACCAGTTAATGTGGGAGTCTGGGGTAGGTGTGGTAGTGTGCACCTGTAGTCGTAGCTACTTGGGGGCCTGAGGCAGGAAGATTATGAACTTGCAGAAGGCATGGGCAAGGCAGTGAGACCCTGTCTGGAAGGGCCAGGCATGGTGGTGCAGTCCACGGTTGCACTCCTCTGGAGGCTGAGGTAGGTGGATGACACAGGGAGATTCTGTTTTAAAGACAAAATAAAACAAAAAAACCACTGTCTTTTTTTTTTTTCTTTTTTTGGAGAGGTTTTTGCTTTAGGGCACGTGCACTAGCCAGAAAGACAGAGAGACATAAAGAGATAGAAAGCGAGAAATCGCCCCCCAGGGGGGGATGGCTAAGCTGCAATCCCTTCTCCTTCATTCTCCTCTTTGGAGTCTTGGCACACACACACACACACACACACACACACACACACGCGCGCGCCCGGCGTGAGTCTAAGCCACCGGGTCCAAGACTCGAACCATGGTTGACTACATGGGAGTCCAGTGACATAGCCATTACGCTAACTGCTGGTCCCCAAAAAAACCACTGTCTTCAGACCACACTGGTGGGAGAGTACAAGCTAGCCATAAGGAGAGGCCACATATGCAGCAAAGGTGCTTGGCTCCACCTGTCAGGACGCGGCTGTTCCAGGTGAGGCAGCATGATGTGCGTGAAGAGCCGACCTGGACATTCGTGCCAACACGGGCAGCAAGCGAAGTAGAGAAACCACTCCGCTGAGACTGGACCAGATTTCAGACTTGTGAGGAACAGCAAACTACTGTCTTAAGTTACTAGGCTTTAGGGCTCCAGGGTGGTTTACTGCTCAACAATACAACAGGATTTAAAAAGTTCATGGAAAATGGAATTAAATTATGACTTTATTTTGATGCAAAAAATTTGTAAATCTATGCATACTTTATTCATAATATGTATTTCCCATGAAATTTTTATCCCACTGATAACTGAAAACAAGACTGGGGGAGAGTAGGAACATCTCCCAACTACAGTACTGAAAATACATGAAAAGTAACATGAAAAGGTATTTCAACTATCAGCTATAGTACAGAGTTGGGACAGAAGCACTGAAAAGATACACTATACTGTGATCTGGTTCCACAATCACCCTTTACTCAGCCAGTGTAAGGTAGAAAAATGTCTATTGAATATTTTTTAAGAATCACTTTTATTTATTGTCATTACTTTATAATTTGACCAGAGAGAGAAAAAAAGTGAGAAAGTAAGCTGCCAGGTCTGGGATTCGAACTGGTGTCAACCATGTGGGAGTCCAGCACCTCAGCCACCACACCACCTGCTGGCCCGGTCTATTGAATTTTGAGAGTAGACTGCAGTGCTTTCTCTTGATGAAAAACTTCCTATTGACCATTTAAGAGCTCGGCATAAGTATCATTTTATGCATCCACTCATCCAAACCTTTACTGGGTCCCTACCTCTACCAGACACTGAACTAGGGGCTAGAGACACAAGTTTAATAAGCTGTAGTTGGTGTTCTTAGAAAGCTCACTGATAGAGGGTAGAGACACAAGTTTAATAAGCTGTAGTTGGTGTTCTTAGAAAGCTCACGGTCTAATGAAATACATGACTAGAGTGTGACAAGTACTATGGACAAGATTTAGAGAAAAGCACAAAAGCGCAGAAGGATCTGAGAGAAAGGGTAAGAGAACGAAATCCAACAGGAAGAAAAAGAGACGTCAAGGAAAGGTACAGTGAGAGAGAGACACTTAAGCTCAATTACAAAGGTTGAGTACGAGTTGCATTCACTACAGAGGAAGAGAGACTCGGCAGTCCTTAGGAAGTTAAAAGAGCAAAATCTAGACATAATAAATGAGATTAGCTCTTTGGGAAAATTTAAAAATTCATTAAATCCTACAACTAAAAACACATCTTATATCAAAGGAAAACCATTCTAGAATCTCACTGGTTTTGAATTAAACACCACCAAAGCACCACCAACCTAGAGCCTAGTCAAGGTTTTAATTCACCTGGGAAAAAAATGGGCTGTCAGTAAGAGCAGGGCCTGCATGGCTGGAGCACTTCTGTCAGTGTTTCTGTCACTATCTGACAGACTACGGTGACCTGATAAACTACCTCACTGAGACCGGAACGAATAGGCTAGTCTATCCCTGACTCCATTATCCAAACTCTTCTACAGGCACACGCCCTTGTTTCCCCACCACATTGCAAATTTCCTTGTGGACAGGAGATCTTTCTATTTGTAGCTCTGTGCTAAGTATGCAACAAATGCTTCCAGAATGAATGCGTAAAGCATTCAACAGAGGTAGAAACAGGAACCTACCAATAACCATCCATTACTTGTATATAAGTTGTTTTTCCTATTATAAAAAGTTCTCTGGTCCATTATAAAAATTGGCAAGGAAAGACTACAGTGTACATAAATACTGTGTTTTACTATCTCCTTAAATTTTATATTTAAAGTCCCATTCAGATAATAGTCTACTTATGACAAACCAAGTCGCATTAAATTTCTATAGTTTTATTTATCTGGCCTATAACAGAGTCCAAGTCGATACCAGGAGGTTTGCATTCAATAAGCTCTAAAGTCCTTCCCATTGATTAAATTTTCTCATTCACGCCTGTGGTATTTCTTTCAACCTTCTCTTTTTATAAGTCAAGGTCTCACTATGTTGCCACACTGACCACAAGGTTGTGATCCTCCTGCCTTAGCCCCGCTAAGTTGCCAGGACTACAACGTCTGTACTAATGTTCCTGGCTTTGAGGGTGGGCCAGGAATTGGAACCAGGCTCCTAGCCTGCCACAGCAGCACCTAGCACATGTTACTGCAGCTGGGCATTCTCTTCTATTTCTCTATCAATTAAAATCATATTCCGGGGCCAGCAGGTAGCCTGGTGGCTAAGGTGGCTGGACTCCTATGTAGCTGACCATTGTTTGAGTCCCAGACCTGGCAACTTGTTTTCTCATTTTCCTTCTCTCTCTCTCTGGTCAACTTCAAAAAGTAAAATAAAACTAATGACAATGAATAAAATTAAATTAAATAATTCATTAAAAAAATCATATTCCTACTAAAAAATGGGCCTATGTCCACTTTATATAAATCAGCATCTAGATTGGACATTCAAAGAATTTCAGTCCCCTTACTGTATTCAGGAGCAAATTATTTCCATTCTACTAGCAAAGCTGAACATTCGAAAAGAGAAGGGAAAACAGCACTTCACACCATGAAGTGAGACATGGATCTGAAAATTAAACCTAAACACAGCCAGCAGCTCAGACAACCCTTGGGATACAAGCCCACAACACAAAACACAATTTAATAAAAGAAGTCCTCATCTAATAAGTCGCTGGAAAAGTCATGACGTACTTTTTCTAATTTTCTATGCAAAAATGCATCCCGACTTTCCCAACAGCAATAGTTCCTATAGTAGATCTAAATTACTCTAGGTCACTGTCATCATTCACGTTCCACACAGGTAGTCTCTGACACACATGAACCCTGATTTACCTTGGCCAAATATGAACAGGAGTCTCATGAGGAGTTCCACAAAATCACAAGTGCAATTGAAAAGGAAGAAAAAGGGATAAAGTCTACTCCCCAGCCGCTAACGCAAGAGTGAGTGGACATCAGAAAGGCCCAAGCCAATACCAGGAGATCTGCATTCAATAAGCTCTAAAGTCCTTCTCATTGATCTTTTTTTTTTTTTTTTAAGATTTTTGCCATAGGGCAGTTGTTGAAGTGAGACAGAAAGAGGGAAAGCAAGAAATCATCCTCCTGGGGGATGGCCACACCCCAATCTCTCTCCATTCTCCTCTCGGGATTTTGTACACACGTACAAACACCTGGTGTGCTACTCAAGCCTCCACGTCCAGGGCTCAAACTGTGGTCAGTCATGTGTTAGTCCAACACCCCGAAATCAATCTTCATGGGTCTTTCGATTTGTATTTTTAATGAGATGAGTTAAAAATGTATAAAGTTGCCACAGACCCAAACACAAAGAGTAAAATTTACAACTATCTCCAAGTCTAATTTGCGTTGGCAAATTACAAATAGACCTTTTTTATTTTAAGAACCTTTTTTTTTTTTGCCTCTCAGTTGAAATGACTCCCTCTAAAAACTGGGGTCACTCTGAAGGAGATGAGCCACTATTGGAAAGCAATGCTTAGCCAGGGAGGGAACACAAAGAGGTACCAGATGTCCCCAGCGGGGCCAGCCCCAGGAGCTGGCCCCTCTTCATCACTGGCTGCTCTGTCCCGATACCTACACACCCCTGTACATCCAGCTGCAATTCCAATGCCTCACAACAAACTGAAGTCCAGCCTGGCTAGGGCTCTGCCTTCGCGCCATCAGGGCAGCCTGACTCCTCTAACGTGGGGGATAGGAGAAGCTCGAGTTTCAAATCACAAGCCACGTGAAGCGAATCATTTCATTTAATCTCCTATGGAAGAATTTGAAAAGTGATATTGGAAAGAGTTTGGGATTAAAAGCCAGGAAACCTGAGTCCTCATCTGAGCTCTGCCTCTAATTATCTGTCTAATCTTGGGGAAAGTTTGAACTTTCCACATCCATGAAACGAACCATCTTCCAGGATCTACAGGTTCCCTTTGTGATTTAAAAATTCCACAGTTTTATGAACACAGAATGTGAAGTCTGTGTCTTTCAAATGGTTTAACATCTGATGCTAGGAATTCCTTGGTTAGAAATTAAAACAAAAAAGGCATCCAGAAAACAAGAAAAAAGATGACTATTTATGATGATTTATAGTTTTTTGGCTCCATTTATGTTTCCTTATGGAAGAAATTGTTTGATTAAAATAAGACTAGGTTCACTACATAGATTTAAGTAAATATAGGCGTACTAACAAAGACATGTCCTGTGTCATCATTCCTCTATTTTTCTAACTCTCTAACTCACATGGCACTAGACTTTTAATTAATCACTTTCCAATGGGCATCAGACCAGAACAAAAAAAAACTCTCTTAGTTCCTGGTGGGAAGTATGTACAACCACTGAGTGTTTAAAATATTTTATAAGATTTTAATGAAAAGACTGAAACTAAAGGTTCCACCCTCCCCCTGGGACCAAATGAACAATGAGCTAAAGACAATATCCCAAGAAGTGGGTGGGCTGTAACCTGAGCCACTTCAGGGATCAGTGACAACTATGTCTCCTCTTCCCAATGTTCAAAAGAACAGAGAGCTGGGAGTGTCCTCCCTCAGACAGAAAAACAAACATCAGACACTCCCAGACAGGGGTTCTGGCTTTAAAGGCAGGAAGAGACAGGATAAGGAGCAAATCCTTGGGACTCCTCAGGAAGAAAGTGCTCTAGGAGACTCCTCAGGACTCCTCAGGAGGAAAGTGCTCAATGAGACAAAAGTCAGAGAGGGAAGAAGCCTCTCTTCAAGGGGAGATAATTATCAGAAAGAACAGGACTGCAGACTGGAGAAAGCAGAGGGGAAATTTCTAGGTACCTGAGGACTGGAGACAGCCTACAGTCAGAGAAGCAGGCCTCATGGACCACCGGCCGAACAGAGAAGGCCATCAGGCCTCAAAACCCAATTACCAACCTCCGCACCCTTAGTTAGCGCTAAAACATGGACCATCTGCTTAGCAGCCAATGCCACCTATTTTTAATTCCATGTAAAGCATCCCATATTCATCTTTATAGCTTGTGTTTCTTTTCATTTACTTGTAGAATTTGGCCTGCAAACTCCTGAAGACTTAATACATTACCAGAGAAACTAAATTCGAATCTACCAGGGGAAGGCAACTCTAGGGCACAGGTGACAGGGGAAGGGAAGGGAGTGGCCACAACCAAAGCAAAGCACGGAAGCTCTGAGGTTGAGCTCTGGCTGGCGTCCTTGGGTGTGGTCCCCCTCACTCAACAAATGAGTAGGTAGAATTTTTGTTGTGCTCTGCTGGGCCAAAAGGTCAGAGTCCACTCTCATTTTCTACAGTTACCTCCAATTCCAAACCATTCCCTCTGAATCCATGGAGGGTCCCCAACAGCTCCTTCCTTTTGTCCCTAGGCCTGAGCCAAACAGAAGTGCTCCACGTGTTTGCGGAGTTCCAGTCCTTCGCTTTCTGCTGGAAAGCCTCCCCCCCTCCCCCCAGTTGCATGTCTGTGCATTAAATGCGTTGGCAACCGGCGCCGTGTTAAACACTACTATTACACGCTATGGGAACTTTGCTGCAACTTATTGAGCACTGTGCTGATGGAACCTTCCCAGATATCTGGCAAATGCATCTGTATCAGAGCATATGACTTGCATTTTGAGAGGATTCAGTACCAAGCTAGGCTGGAAACTACAATTCACGTGGGGCGTTCCCAACTTTTCGCCTCACAGTTCATGGCTTGGCAGCCAACCCAGTGTTTTATTAACATCAGGCAATTTCATTTTCAGGGAAGCAGTTGTCTGAGGATGCTCAATGTTTAACTCACCAGTAAATAAGAACATGAGCAAAGCATGGGACAAGACAAGGGTCTAGAGCAGAATTCCATTTAGACTTCTGGAGGGATATAGTGCTGAAACTCCCAAGGAATAAATTAAAACAACATTCTAAGAGCTGAATCTTGGTATGGGCAGAGACATACATTTGTCATGGACGTTCTAAGCCTAGGCTCAACTAAGAAAGACTCTACAAGCCCACCTCCTTAGGGATGGGCTAACTCCTCCTCTGACTGTTCCTCTTCCCTGGCACTTGCACAGCCCCCAAACTTCCATCTCAACTGTCTTTCTCTGTTCACTCAACAGAGCCATCTTTCACCCCATGTGACGTCAATGACCCTCCCCATGGAACCCACATCCGTGCACCAGCTCAGGGTGTGCGCATGTAAAGCACCATGGAGCATCCTAACTGGCAATGGCCACCTTCTAACTCCTCTCTTTACTCTCTGCACGGCTGCCAGACAGCTTTTTAAAACTCTCTTCAAATAGCATCATGTCTCTAGCTGTAAGTACTTCGATGAGTCCTCACTGCTCCCAGAATAAAACCCAAATTCCTCCGCAGGATGTAAGACATTTTATGACCAACCTTATTTACTTTTCTGGACTCTGCTTCTACCCTTCTCCAACCCTCCAGCAGCATGGAACATACTGATTCCGTAATTCACCGGGCCCTGTGCCTGGCTGTGGGGTTGCTCACACTGACCTCGGGGCTCCTGCATCACACTGCCCCGGATTAGCACAAGGGCCATTCTGCTGAAATACTCACGGCATTTCTGCATCTCCCCCCAGGCCTGAGGAACTAGGTCATTTATCTTCGCCTCTTCAATACCCACCATAACACCTGGCACAAGGTAAGGACCGTTGAGTGAATGGGGATGAGGAGTTAAAAATGGAGATTGACCTCCAGTTGTAAAATCACAGGGGATCCCCAATGAAGCAGTCTCACAGCACCTTGTAAGACTTCAGGGTGCTTCTGTCACCATACAATATCCTATTTCCTAAGAAGTCGTATTTCAGAAGGCCCCTGAGTCTGTTTCATTCTGCTACCTTCCCCCACCCCCAAAGTTGGGTAACTGTTATTCAAATAAAGTAAGTAACTGCTGGGTTGTTGGAAAAGTCATGATGTATTTCTTTCTTTGCAAAAATGCATCATGACTTTTCCAACAACCCAATAAATCAGTTAAATAGTCAAAACCCTTAATGATTAGGCACATCTATTAAGTGCATTTTTCTTAGAGGTTGTTTTTTTCTTTTCTTTTTTAAATGTGTGGTTTGGTTCGACAGAGAAGCAAGTTGTCGTTACTTCCTAAGTCCTACTGGACAACGGGGGAGACATCCAGAAAACCAAGAGTGGCCTTGTGGTCACGCAGGGCCCAAATGGCAGGCCTGGCTTTCCAATTCATAAGGGATTCAACCTGACAGACATCACTTTGCAACTAAAACCTGCCACCTTCAAAAATAAAACAGTGTGGGAACCAGCAGTTAGCGTAATGGCTATGTCGGTGGACTCCCACGTAGTCGACCGCGGTTCACATCCCGGACCCGGTGGCTTAAAACTCACGCCGGGCGCGTGTGCTTGCATGACCAAGATCCCGAGAGGAGAACGGAGAAGGGATTGAGGCGTGACCATCCCCTCTGGGGGGTGATTTCTCGCTTTCTGTCTCTATGACTCTCTCTGTCTGGCGAGCACACGGGCCCTATAGCTAAAATCTCTCCAAAAATAATAATAACAATAATAATAAAATAAAACAGTGTTACCTAGAGGAGAAAATGGAGACCACCCTAGTCACCCAGCTCCTGCCCATCAGTGGAAGAACATCATCAGTAAGGGTGTGCAAAGATCTCTCCTGAATGGAGATATCTCTGGATTCTACACACCTATGAAAATCCAAGTTTTGGGGTAAATGTTATTCCTGAGTTGTGAATGAAGAAAAGAACATTTTAAGAAGGTTTATCACTTACCAAAGGATCCAGAGTAATAAGATAGAGGCCTGGGACTAAAACTCCTGTGCCTTTGTGACCAAATCTTGGGTCCTGCCTCTACCGCTAGTGTCCAGAAAAGAAAAGAGAATGCGACCTGATGTGGAGAACATATGCACACAATGATGGATTACCATCCCTTCGGTAGCATAACTGAAAGAAGGCATAAGCAAATGTAGTTTTTGTTTTCCAGCTGACTGTACATGTCTCTGGTTGTCTTTCTTCAAAACATAATTTTAGTTGCTAAAAGGACCATACCTTTGTGCAAACACCTAGCACAGTGAATATGCTCCAAGTTAAAACATGCCCATTACTTATCCATTCCAATACACCGATGATCTTCCCATGCAGGACTTGTCTTGGGAAGACACATTCCCTCAAGTGCCACCCATCACTCACGCATAATGTTTCAGTTAGAATAATTCCATTTGAATCCCTGTGTGAGCTTATCGGCACCACGCTGGTCTTGTCAGAGGATTGCCTCAGCTCCTAGGATGCCATCAAGTCTGATTTCAAACACAGTGGAGCAGAGCTGACGCTCTGCAGACAAAATGCTGAGCAGGTGGAGGGGGTCAGACGATGGTGCAGCGGTAAAACACAGCACTCTGCGACACTGATCCCCATGGCAGATCTGAGACCTCCCTGGGTACTGGGCACCTGTGCACCCATGATCCAGGGCGAGCTGGGTGGGTCACAGTATTGAGACCCTCTTGGAGGTGCTGTCTCTCTCTCTCCTGTTTTTGTCTCTGTCTCTCTTGTTCATGGAAAAAATAAATTAAAAAAAAACTTTAAAAATGGCTAAGCAGATGGAGAAGGCCCTCTGAGTCAAGGACTTGTGACAACAGAGGACTTCACTAATTTGTTGTCTTTGGATCACAGGCACACAATCAAGGGTGTGGCTGACGTGGGCTGCTCAGACCCATGCAGGACACACTCAATATCACCCAGGTTCATCCAGACAGTCCTGATAGAAAAAGGCAGGAATATAGAGAGCAGGAACCACTTAGTGCAGGGACCATAAAGACGCTGTGCCTGCTACACTAAATAGCACCTGTGAGTAAGGCCACAACCTGGATTTCCATCTTCTTTCCTGCCCAGGCCAACCTCTTCATTCTTCTTTTGTTTGTTTTGCATAAAAACATACGATGTCCCCCTCTCTTCTACTCCCCTGACTTGCCACCTTGAAGTAAACTTCTTATGCTCTCAAAGGCAGCTGGTGTCAAGATCGCAAATCCACCCATCTGCGTGATACACATTAAGTGTCTACAATGGATAAAATGCTGTTGGAAAAACTTTGGTAAAGGCAAAGATCAACCTTCAAAAAACTGTGGCTTGTAATTTTTAAAAAGACTCTGATTTTATATTTTCATGGAAATTTTATTCCCTATTTGAGAATAAAACAATAACCAGTCTTACAGTCAAAAGTATAACAGAGAAAGGTACACTCCGACTGCCTCCATACACTTACATCCTTCCTAAATCTCCATGTGCTTAAGCTACCCTTGACTAAAGATACCAGGCCTGGCTAAACGTTCCTCTGTCTGAGACTGTCAGTCATCTTTAATACGCGAAGACGTACATGTACACATTACTCACATAGATAAAATGGCCTTCTCCCCTCACCGGGAAGGAGCGTGGTCCTTGTTTACCCAATTCTACCAGCTGAAGGACTTTGACCATTCTCTCCGACCTATTTAAAATGTGAGCTAAATATTATTATTAAGAAAGAAAGAAAAGAAAAGAGAATGTGACCTGACACGGAGAAAACCAGCACGCAATGATGGGTTACTGGATCCTACCAGTATCCTTTATTCTACATAAGAGAATAAAACCTCAGATTTACTTCATTTCTACAGGTCCTATTGTATATGTGTGAGTTCCGCTTCATCTACTTAGCTATGAAGTCACTCTCAAATCCCCTCTTCACTTCCCCGAGCTGCACCTGCCCAGGCCAACCTGACCTTAGCTCTTTCAGCCTAATCTCTCTCCCAATTTCTCGATACACAGTCTTCTCCTTGCCATTTAAGATGTCAGTATCTCACCTTCTTCTAAGGGCCTCCTCCAAGGACCCTTAATTCTACCCCTGTAGATCCCCCTGAAAAGCCTTGCTTCAAACTGCATCCTCACATCATCCTGTATCTTCAATCTCTTTTTCATTCCTAGAGGTCCCCGATCCTGACAAGACCTCGTGCAGACCTTGTCAGTGCTCTGACTCACTCTGATTTCTCTCCTCTCTCTCTCTCTTTCCATTTCACTTTACCGCTACGTCTTACCCTCTCACTGCTTTTACCCTGCTAGCGATGAAGTCCGCCGACCTTTGTCCAGCCCTCCCCAGGAGAGGGACACACTGTCTGCTGTCCCTGCCTGCCTTCGGACTCTCCCTCACCGCCTTCCAGGATGCCGCAGTTTCCTGATTCTTTTCCTGGCTTTCCGTCTCCACTTCCCATACCTTTTTCCCTAGGTGATGGTGCTTTCCGCGCTGCAGCCCTGACTTGTCTCTTAGGCTGGACTTCTGCATTCACTTACGTGAATGTCCCAGAGTCCGCAAACTTCGTATTCCTAAAATAGATCCCCATGGGACAGGATTTATGTCACTGGGCACATTCTTCTGGTTATTATTAATATGAATCCATGCCTTTATCTCCTCTCCTAAGCTTTGAGCAATTGGAAGCAGGGACCCTGATTTCTTGTATTTATACTCCTTTAAAGCTGAGCTCTTTGCACAAGTAGGATAAATATAAGTTACATAAATACTCTATTCAGCTGACGAGTAAGCTTTTCTTTTTAAAGAATAGTTGGTAATAAAAAAATTATCATTTGCCATTTTCTGTAAAAAACATTACTTGAACTATTAAAATTCTCATATCCTGAAGGTCTGGCCAATATCAATTCAGAAATATTATTTATCCAGGTTTTTCAGGTTAAGTCCAATCCTAGATGTGAACTAATGTCCCACAAACCACACCGTTCATGGAAAGTTACATTGTTGGCTACTGAATTCTGACTGGTAGAAGTTTCGAGGAATTTATGAAAAGGACACTTTTCAATAAAAAGTCAAAAACAAAGTATTGAGATTAATTTTTTTGGCAACATAATAAAAAAAGCAAGTACAAAACACCATGAAAAAAATATTCTGTTTTCAAAAGGACAGATGGGAAATGAGCTCAGGGACTTCCAGGCCTTTGTAAGTAGTGGGGCTTGGCTTCCTCTCCAGGCCGGTGGTTTGTAGATCATTATCAGTCTTGTGTAAGTAGAAGAGGAAAAGAAGCAGGGGAAAAATAAAAACCAGGATGTTATTGAAAGAGAAATGGAGTAACCACATTTTTCTATACAATGCTGAGAACACTCTAGGATTCTCCCGTATCTAAACATCGCCAAAAGGGAAATTTCTAGGATTGCCGATTATTAAAAAATCTTTGCTCTGTATTTCCATTCTTCCTTTTAAGTTCTCTTGCAAAGACACTGTTATTGATAATACATGGCTATCGGTAGGAAAGTTACCTGAGGAATCACTCCTTACCCAGCACTGCCCTCAGTTCTAAGGGGGACTAGTTACACACCCAGACATACCATATGGAAATCCTGTAACAACATGCTGTTTTATTTAAATTATAGTAAAATACACAAAACATAACATTTACCGTCTTAACCACCTTTGCGTGCACGGTGCAGTGGCATTAAGAACTTTCTCACTGTACAACGTCACCACATCCATCTCCACAATTTTCATCTTCCCAAACTAAATCTCTGTACCAGTTAAACGACTCCCTCCGATTCCGCCCCCTTCCAGCCCGACAACCACCACACTGCCTTCTGTCTCTGTGAATCTGACGGCTCTCGGGGCCTCGTATAAGTGAAATCATACGGTGACCCCCTCTGGCGCTTATTTCACTTAACATAATATCCCCAAAGTCCGTCAATACTGTAACATGTGACAGAATGTCCTTCTCTTTGAAGGTTTAATAACAATCCATTGTATGCAATTACAACAATTTGTTCATCCATTTGTTCCTCATAGACTCCTGAGTTGCTTCCACCTTTTCACTGTTGTGAAAAATGCTCGTGTAACCACATGTGTACAAGCAGCTCTTTGAGTCCCCTTTGAGATTTCTCACTCTCTCTCTCTCTCTCTCTCTCTCTCGCTCTCTCTCTGGAGAGCATATGTCCTATAGCTTAAAAAAATAAAAAACGAATTCAGATGGGGGCTGCCCACTGATTTCCCATCATGACTTTTCAGGTAGAAGTCCTTTGTAAGACGATTCTGTCTGTGGGGACACTCTTGACTGTTGTGATCAATCTCCTGCACCTTCACCTGGCTTTTAAGCTCCCTGTAAGCTATAATAAGGTTTACTAATGCTTGCGCGGTTATGTAAGACGATAGAACATGGAGGGGGTAGTAAAGAGAGAAATAGGACGTTGGGAGGCGGTTTATGGATGCCATGCATATTTCATAAAAGTTACACTTCAGCATCTGGAATAAACAAACTTTTGATAGCATTTGTATGGAAGGATAAAAGGACGTTGTGTTCTTCCTCTGGGTATATACCCACAAGGTGGCTTTTTTTTTTTTTTTTTTTTCTTTTTTCTTTTTTTTTTTTCCATTTCCTTTTACACATTCAATCACATTATTTAGCTTACAAAGTGAATATTCCAACATTGTGTGTACTTGCCAGAGACACAGAAAAGGTGAGAAATCACTCTCAAGGGGGGATGGCCATGCCATAGTCCCTTCTAATCCATTCTCCTCTCAGGATTTTGAGCATGCAAACACAGGTGCCCAGCATGATTTCTGAGCAGGTGGGTCTGGGACTCAAACCAGCGGTCAACCATGTGGGAATCTAGCACCTTAACCTTCATGCCACCTGCTGGCACCCTACCCAAATTCAGTGTTTCTGACATGAAAGGTATGAGTCCTTAATAGCTCTGAAGGACATGGAATTTCAAGTGGTCTCAACAAGAAAACTCTAGATGGGTAGAAAACATGGACATACTCCAGGCATGAATTTCAAGTCACCAGGTCTGGGACTTGAACCAAGGTCGACCATGTGAAAGTCTAGCACCTTAACCACTATGCCACCTGCTGGACCGTGCCCCGCCCCCCCAAAATACCTTTGTTACTCTAATTAATACCAGTAAGAACAAATACTTCATGTTCTGTGAAACTTCAAATAACTGTTAGCTTCCTCAGAATACCACAGGAAAAATTTGTCAACATGGAGAATAATTTATAATCATTTCATTTTGCTTCTTGTTTGCTGCCAGATAACAAGTAAAAGACATCATCCTGAGGTTCTCATTTATTTATCCTTTAGCTGTGTAGTCGTAATCAGGTAATGAAATTTTCAAAGCATGGTAATTGGGGCACAATCTGAAACCGATTTACCAGTGGAACGTAAATCGGTTTGGCAGCAACATCACCCTCTGATCAATTTCATTCACGAGACATTCCTCTCCCCCACCCCCAAAAGAAGAACTAAAGGATAATTTTTCTGCCCATGTAAGATGCAAGTAAGAAAGAGTGGATGTTTGTGAAAATTCTTGCCTCTGTTGTAAACTAAAGTCTTCTAAACCTGGTTGAAAAAAAAAACACTCCAAGATTGTAATTTAATCATTGTTATTGACATGGAAGTTTCTAAAGACAATTCAGCATACATACAACTGTACAAAGTTATGTTCTTGGGAGTGCGATTAGAAAGAAGGTAGGGGTGGGCTGGCCCCATAGCACCGTGGTCACATGCTACGTGGAGGGAGCTAGACACCACATAGTCAATGACGGTTCAGATCCCAGCCCCAGCAGCTTGAAAAACATGCAGGGCATGTATGAGAGTGTGCCCAAGGTCTCAGTGGAATGG
This sequence comes from Tupaia belangeri chinensis, assembly GCF_000334495.1. Lineage (NCBI taxonomy): Eukaryota > Metazoa > Chordata > Mammalia > Scandentia > Tupaiidae > Tupaia > Tupaia belangeri. The sequence continues at coordinate 5,807,638 of NW_006159515.1, read as the reverse complement.
AAGAGTGCAGGGAAAAGGGCCGTGGTATGACCAGGACCCCTTGAGGGGCACTTTCCCTCTCTCTGTCTCTTTTTCTTATGAGCACATGCCCTCAGGCATAAAAGAAAAAGGAAAGGACGGGAAGGCTTTTAATGTCAACTATTTCAGTATGTGCCTATCACACCGAGTCATCAAAAAGTCCTGTTGCATTTTTGCATAGGAAAACATCTCATGACTTTTCTGGAGACCCAATACTAATTCATTTTTCAGAAGCATGTAGTAGCTTTCATATTAAACAATGTGGAATTAATGACACTTAAAAAAAAGATAAGGCAGCTCAATTCCAGGACACAAGGCTTGGATGGTAACAAATCAGTAGAGAAGTGACCAGGAAAGAGCCCTGAGGTTTAGCAGGAAGAAGTACCAGGATTCGGTCCCAGGAGAGCAAGGTAAGTAACCAGAACCTCTATACAGACCGAGGTGGCTTCAGGTTGCCAGGAATCTAACACCACTGGGTTTCCTGCAGCAAGAATGTCACCCTTGCTCCTCAGTATCCTCAATGTTTCTTGGGGGTCACTCTGTCACATGCCACAGCTTGGAAGACCTCAAGCATCACTTAGAGAGCAGTTCACTGCACCGAGATCCCCTCTTTTCCTCCAAGCCACAGCACCGAAGTCACACGGAAGAGACAGACTCCATGGTATTCCTGGCTCACCCTGACCCCTTCTCTGGGGTCCACACACAGTTCAGAAAGTCTCACCGCAGGCTCCTAAAGCACCATCCTAAAAGAGTTTGGGAGGAAATCCTACGTTGCCCCCAGCAAAGCCCATCCTCCAGAATCCAATGTACCTGGCCGAAATATCTGAACCTCCACTATACCAACAGCAGCCGCAGGTGCCCCTAAATCAACCCAGAGTGTGCTCTTCTTTCAAAACACACACACACACCAGATGCGTGTATTTACTACACACATACATAATTTCACATACACAACAATATGATAGATATACACACATATATACACATGTAATATGAAAATAATATCATTAAATATATTAACTCCTGCACAAAGTATATAAGGACATAACTTGGCTGTTTTAGATAACATCTCCTTTTAATCTTCGAAAAATTGCAAATTAGCTAACCAAACAATGAACCAAGAGAAAAGACCTGTCCGTAAAGATCAAGAGCACGGTTCCATCGACAGGAAATGTAACATCACTTGCCTGAAAGTCATCGTAAGGGAAAAGGAGCATCTCCCTCAAACAGTCGTTCAGGATCTGAGTTTTCTTTTGCACGATGACATTTTCATAGTCAAGTGGCTCTATTAGCTTTGGCTTTGCCTGGAAAATGAAAAGACATGTAAGTAAAACATTCTTATAGATGAAAACAATTTCTTAAGATTAAAGGACGTAATACATTCTGCAACATGAGATTTATATTTCTCAACAATGACACTGTATTACTTTGTTTTTGGTTTTGTTTTTGGTTTTTCTTTTTTTTGAAGAGATTTTTGCTATAGGGAGCGTGCACTCACCAGAAAGAGAGAGACAAAGACAGAAAGTGAGAAATCACCCCCCCAGGGGGGATGGCTACACTGCAATCCCTTCTCCTCCATTCTCTCAGGATCTTGGGCACGCATGCACACATGCCTGGTGTGAGTTTAAGCCACTGAGTCCGGGTCTCGATCTGCGGTCGGCTACTTGGGAGTCCAGTGACATAGCCATTACGCTAACTGCTGGTCCCAACAATGTATTAGTTTTGCAATGAAAAGAAACAGAAATAAAAGATAAAAGTTGTTTTCACGGTATTCTGTCTATACAGAAGGACGCTTGTTCATAATAAAGGGACAATTTACATACAGGAAATATATTAAAGACATCTGCATGTGGCACGTAAGTTGGGGACTGTGTCTCAGTGGAATGGAAGAGTGCAGGGAAAAGGGCCGTGGTATGACCAGGACCCCTTGAGGGGCACTTTCCCTCTCTCTGTCTCTTTTTCTTATGAGCACATGCCCTCAGGCATAAAAGAAAAAGGAAAGGACGGGAAGGCTTTTAATGTCAACTATTTCAGTATGTGCCTATCACACCGAGTCATCAAAAAGTCCTGTTGCATTTTTGCATAGGAAAACATCTCATGACTTTTCTGGAGACCCAATACTAATTCATTTTTCAGAAGCATGTAGTAGCTTTCATATTAAACAATGTGGAATTAATGACACTTAAAAAAAAGATAAGGCAGCTCAATTCCAGGACACAAGGCTTGGATGGTAACAAATCAGTAGAGAAGTGACCAGGAAAGAGCCCTGAGGTTTAGCAGGAAGAAGTACCAGGATTCGGTCCCAGGAGAGCAAGGTAAGTAACCAGAACCTCTATACAGACCGAGGTGGCTTCAGGTTGCCAGGAATCTAACACCACTGGGTTTCCTGCAGCAAGAATGTCACCCTTGCTCCTCAGTATCCTCAATGTTTCTTGGGGGTCACTCTGTCACATGCCACAGCTTGGAAGACCTCAAGCATCACTTAGAGAGCAGTTCACTGCACCGAGATCCCCTCTTTTCCTCCAAGCCACAGCACCGAAGTCACACGGAAGAGACAGACTCCATGGTATTCCTGGCTCACCCTGACCCCTTCTCTGGGGTCCACACACAGTTCAGAAAGTCTCACCGCAGGCTCCTAAAGCACCATCCTAAAAGAGTTTGGGAGGAAATCCTACGTTGCCCCCAGCAAAGCCCATCCTCCAGAATCCAATGTACCTGGCCGAAATATCTGAACCTCCACTATACCAACAGCAGCCGCAGGTGCCCCTAAATCAACCCAGAGTGTGCTCTTCTTTCAAAACACACACACACACCAGATGCGTGTATTTACTACACACATACATAATTTCACATACACAACAATATGATAGATATACACACATATATACACATGTAATATGAAAATAATATCATTAAATATATTAACTCCTGCACAAAGTATATAAGGACATAACTTGGCTGTTTTAGATAACATCTCCTTTTAATCTTCGAAAAATTGCAAATTAGCTAACCAAACAATGAACCAAGAGAAAAGACCTGTCCGTAAAGATCAAGAGCACGGTTCCATCGACAGGAAATGTAACATCACTTGCCTGAAAGTCATCGTAAGGGAAAAGGAGCATCTCCCTCAAACAGTCGTTCAGGATCTGAGTTTTCTTTTGCACGATGACATTTTCATAGTCAAGTGGCTCTATTAGCTTTGGCTTTGCCTGGAAAATGAAAAGACATGTAAGTAAAACATTCTTATAGATGAAAACAATTTCTTAAGATTAAAGGACGTAATACATTCTGCAACATGAGATTTATATTTCTCAACAATGACACTGTATTACTTTGTTTTTGGTTTTGTTTTTGGTTTTTCTTTTTTTTGAAGAGATTTTTGCTATAGGGAGCGTGCACTCACCAGAAAGAGAGAGACAAAGACAGAAAGTGAGAAATCACCCCCCCAGGGGGGATGGCTACACTGCAATCCCTTCTCCTCCATTCTCTCAGGATCTTGGGCACGCATGCACACATGCCTGGTGTGAGTTTAAGCCACTGAGTCCGGGTCTCGATCTGCGGTCGGCTACTTGGGAGTCCAGTGACATAGCCATTACGCTAACTGCTGGTCCCAACAATGTATTAGTTTTGCAATGAAAAGAAACAGAAATAAAAGATAAAAGTTGTTTTCACGGTATTCTGTCTATACAGAAGGACGCTTGTTCATAATAAAGGGACAATTTACATACAGGAAATATATTAAAGACATCTGCATGTGGCACGTAAGTTGGGGACTGTGACTAAGGCTCTATGCATTTCCAAATCTGTCCTCTCTCCTCCCCAGTACAGCTGTATCACCTTTCCCAGGCTCCACAGTTAGGTGCAGCCATGTGACTACCTTCTGACCAATGGCATGCAAGTGGAAGGGGCGTGGTTGCTGCCACACGGGGTCCATAAGAGCCTGCCACTTGACCTTCCCATCCTGTCCTCCTCTACTTTCCCCTGCCAGTCATACACACAGGCTCAAGGCCTGGACTTGGAGGCCTGAGGACAAGGTGAAGCCCTAATATGGAAGGAGTCTGGGTGCTGAATCGCCTGCAGACGTCGCTTACTTAGAGTGAGCCCAGGAGCAGGAGCTGAAACAGCTACCGGGTTAGCTGCTGAGGTCCTGGAGTTGTCTGTCTCGCACAACTATTTCACTTCAATTGTTTGCTTTAAGCAGACGTCGCTCACTTAGAGTGAGCCCGGAGCGACCCCAGGAGCAGGAGCTGAAACAGCTACCGGGTTAGCTGCTGAGGTCCTGGAGTTGTCTGTCTCGCACACCTATTTCACTTCAATTGTTTGCTTTAAGTAGACTACAGAAACATATTTTGACATGGGAAGAGAAAAAGCAATGCCCAGGCAAGGGTACAATCACAATAATCTGGTAAATACAAGATAAAGGGAGAGACAAAAATGTGGAAAATCAAATGTAAGTTACATTGTGGAAGTCTAGGAAATTGATCATTTATAATAATGAACATATAGGTGATTCCTCCAAAATGTTTATAATGTTAAACTATTTCTACATTCAAAATAAGCAAAAAAAAAAAAAAAAGATTTTTACAAAGTAATTACTTTCTTAAAAAAGAATGATTTTATTTAACTTTATTTATTTTTTAAAAATTTGACCAGAGAGGGAGGGGGGAGAGGGAGAGAGAGAGAGAGAGAAGGAAAGTGAGAAAGCAAGCCACCAGGTCCAGGGCTCAAACCGCAGTTGGCTATGTGGGAATCCAGCACCCTTAACTACCATGACACCTGCTGGTCCCCAAAGTAATTACTTTTTCTTTTAAGAATTATTTTATTTATCTTTATTTATCCACTTATTTATTTATTTAAATTTGACCAAAGAGGGACTGAGCAAAAGAGAGAGAGAAAGTGAGAAAGCAAGTCACCAGGCCTGGGACCTGAACCACAGTTGGCCATGTGGGAGTCCAGCGCTCTTAACCACCACTCCACCTGCAGGCCCCCAAAGTAATTACTTTTAAAATAAGAATTGCCACAGAAAGTAAAAATATCCTTCAAGATAAAAAATTATTCATGCCTATATTTTTGTTTGTTATATGGCACATAGTAATAAAAAGGCAATAAAATACTGTTGATAGTATGATTAATAACTTCTTCCCTAACAACTGTGACCATATTCCTAATAAAACCCAAATGTACAGAAAGTGTTCTAAAATTTCATCACAAAGAGGTCAGGTGTACAGATACTGCAGAATGGGACAGGCAGACACCACACTCTCCCTGGCTGATACAGTGTGTGCCATATAAGCACAGGCCAGGGAAGCTATCCCTGGGGCAGCCCTGGGCGCCCTGGTTCTCCCTGGCTGACACTGTGTGCCGCAGGACCACGGGCCAGGGAAGCTATCCCCGGGACAGCCCTGGGCACCCTGGTTCTCCCTGGCTGACACTGTGTGCTGCAGGACCACGGGCCAGGGAAGCTATCCCCCAGGACATCCCTGGGCACCTTGCACAGGTGCAGCCTTGGCCTGGCGGATCCTCGGCTCTCCACACAGCACCATCAGCTCCACCTGTTCCAGGCACAGCTGTGGTTCCCTGAGACTCGTCAGAAGATAGTGACACAGTGTGTACCCTGGATGGCAGTAGGCCTGGCAGCACACTGCTGAGAAAGAGCTTCAGGAAGGTTCCGATATCTCTGCTTTGGGTCTTTGTTTGTTTGTTTGTTTTCCTGCCTTGTATCTACAGTACAGCAGCTGGGGTGGGGTTGGGGTTTTCTGTAAGAGACCTGGGGGTGCACACCCTGCGAGAAGTGCTGGCACATCTGGGGAGCCTGTTGCTACCCCAGCAGCAGCCTTTCCTGCAGGTGGATCCCTGCCACCAGCTCCAGCCTACAGCCCCCGGCAAACCTCAGCACCACCAAGGAGGCCATGACCCACTGTTTCCAACCAGGCCTGCCTCTTAGTCTTGGGTGGAGTGGGGGCTCTCTGCTGAAGCACTCGGCCTCTGCTCCCTGCATCTGCTCTTCCTGTATTCTTAGAGCGGGGATCACACAAACTTCATGAAGGGCCAGAGAGTATTTCGGGCTTCGTGGGCCTATGGTTTCTATCACTAGCAAACCCTGCTATGGATACGCTAAGAAAGTAAACGGCATGGCAGTGTTAGAATAAAACTTGCACAAAATAGCTAGAACTGGCCCAGGGGCATAGTTTTTTGACCCTGCTTTAGAGTTCTCTTTATCCCCTAGTAGTTTATTCCCCTTCTACCTGCCTAAGACTTCTTTCACTGTCCATGTTCAATTACTGATGTGCTTCTGATCTCTGGATTGATACACAGAATAACTTTACAACTCTTACGCATACTTAATGATCATATCTCGCCTATCTGTCTAAACTTGGGTTGCTTGAAACATTTAATAATAAAAATATTTGCAAATCAGTTTTGTCTTAGGCCATCAAATAACGTGTTAATTAGATGAATGACTGTTTTCCCCTGAAGATATTCAGAGACTTTTAACGAGAAGGTGTACTGTTGGGGATATTAGTATTTGATTTTGTATGCCGAAGTGTCATTTCTAAGGTGCTTTCACTCAGATAATCACTCAGAATCCACCCAACGACTGAGGCTGGAAACTGGGGGTCATAACGGAGCTAACAGCCCACAGTGTCCCGCCAAATTCCCAGCAGGACTGCATTAGAACACAGGCTTCGGTCAAACAGACATTCTTCTCCCACAATGCGCTGCCCTTTCCGCGGCCCAGCCCGTGTTCAGTGTCGGCCATAGGAAACGCCTGGAGGAGAACTGAAAAGCCAGGATTCTGGTGAAGAGTGAGGATGCCGGCTAACCAGGAAAGCCATGGGATGATGTCAGCAGCAGGGAAATCCTGCAGAGGATTAGCACGGACAGAGGGCCGTGCACATCTGAACCTTGCGTGAACCTAACTAAGGTCACTTAATGAAATGGCTCCTAGGGACCTGGCAGACAAAGGTCCAGCAACTGCAGGGAACACGGTCCAGGACAGAAGGGCTGACTCCAGGAGTCAACTGAGAGCAACTCACCTGCTACCAAAGTTAAAAAACTTTTGCTTCAGATACAAAACACCTGGCCCAAGGCCTCCTTTCCACAGTACATGTGCCCTTGGGGAGAAAGCAGGGCAGGGAGGAACAACCAGAGGAGAAAGGCTGGAGAATGGAAACTGGTGAGAAAGAAAGGCGAGAGAAGGCAGAGAGGAGGAAACGTGAGGAGGAAGGAAACAGATCCAGAAAGAACGGCAGAAGGGAGGGGACTGGGAGACGTGGAGGTGGGTCCGTGGGAAGGTCCACCGCTCTATCTGCTCAGTTGTGGGTTAAGAGGATAATCGCCTATTTTCTACTCTTCTTCCGAACAGATGATTCACGGGTCACAGCTGTTCACTGCTCTGCAGCTCCGCTAAGCTCTTCCAGGTGCTCACGGTGGGGGCGGAGGGACAGACAGCCCAGCAGGGTAGGGGCCTGGTTGGCCAACAGCATGATCAGTGACAGAGAAGTCGCACTAACAGCAAGATGACATCAGGCTAGCAAATTGCTAGACCCCAACTCCCAGTTTAGAAGAAAGAGGCATAGCACAGATCTGGCACACAGCCTTGGTTTCAAAGCCATCGTGACATAATCGAGTTTAATTCTTCCCCTGATTACAGCAGCAAAATCCCTCCTTTAAAAAACAAATCTTGTACACAGCAAATGTGGTAATCAAGTTAAAGCAGATTTGAGCCCCAGGGCAAACAGTACCTGACCGTACCAACTGGGGTGCCCCCTCCTTCAACTCATTAAAATCCACCTTGGCCTTCCCTGCTGCCCCAGCCTGCATTGGGAGCAGTGCTAGGGAAGTAGGGCGCTCGGCCTTGGTGCAGTGCCCGTCATCAGCTGCTCACTCCCCACACTCAGTGCCAGGCCTGAGGCAGGGCTGGGTCTCGCTGTCTCTGTGCATCCCTCCCACCTGCAGCACGTGACCGCCGTGAGGCTGATAGAGCCTGACGCCCCCACCACCCTGCCCCCTTTCTGGCGGTTCAGTGCACGCGCAGTTCAATTGCCGCTGGGCATCTGGGCTTAGGAAGATTTCTAGGAACACACCCACTGTGTGCACCCAATGCCATGACCTAGAGGTGTGGGACCAGAGGCCATATGTTAATACAGATGTGTGCTGAGATGCTTGGCCCCAAAGCCACTTGAGAAGTTATGATTAGTCATTGCGCAAACTGAGAATGTCCAAAATATACACTTCACATAATGAAAGAAATCTAGCAGAGGGTTTTCTGATCCTAAAAATATCTGTGACATTGGGACCAGCAGACGACATAATGATTGCATCACTTGACTCCCACGTACCTGAATGTGGTTCAAGTCTTGGACCCAACGACTTAAAAAACACACTAGGCCCATGTGCATGTGTGCCCAAAATCCCTAGGGGAGAATGGAGGAGAAGGGATTACAGCGTGGCTGTCCCTCGCTTGGGGGTGATTTAGCACTTTCTGTCTCTCTCTATCTCTCCAGCAAGTATACACGCCCTATAGGAAAAATCTCTCTTAAAAAAAAAATTCCTGTGACATTACCAAATTTTGTGAAGCTAGAAGAAATTTTATTTTTTAATTCTGGTGAGACAGACAGAAAGAGAGAGAGAAAGGTACCTTTGACAGGGTCTCACCACCTCACACTCCTTGGCTCCAGCCTCCCAGTTAGCCAGGACGATGCCACCATGCCCCATCTGGTTAGGTTGGGCCCGGAACCAACTCAGGCTTCCTATGCGGCCCCAGCACGCGGGAGCACCTCTGACGTGTGCCATGTAAATGACACACTTTTTTTTTTTTTTTTTTTTTCTATAGGGTGTGTAAACTAAAGACAGAGAGACAGAAAGATAGAAATCGAGAAATCATCCTCCAGGGGGGATGGCCATGTCACAATCTCTTCTCCTCCAGTCTCTTCTCGGAATCTGGGGCATACATGCACACGCGCCCAGCATGAGTTTAAGCCACCGGATCCAGGACTCAGACTGTGGTTGGCTACATGGGAGACCAGTGACATAGCCATTACACTTACTGCTGGTCCCTGTAAACTACAAACATTGACTAATCATGCCAAGGGAAAGACTGTCCTTGCGGTAGAGACTGACGACACAACCACGATCATGTGAAAAGTTGGTAAAGGAATATGAGGCCAAAAAGCACAGGGGAGAAACTATTATGGAAGTGCCGAACCAGCAGTTAGCGTAATGGCTATGTCGCTGGACTCCCACGTAGTCGACCGCGGTTCGCGTCCCGGACCCGGTGGCCTAAAACTCACGCTGGGTGCGTGTGCATACGTGCCCAAGATCCCGAGAGGAGAATGGAGGAGAAGGGATTGTGGCATGACCATCCCCCCATGGGGGGTGATTTCTCACTTTCTATCTCTCTCTGTCTGGCGAGCGCACGCGCCCTATAGCGAAAACCTCCCCCCCCCCCCAAAAAAAAACTATTATGGAAGTGCTTCAAGAAGTTCCCTGATAAAAAATATGTTGTATCCCTGGATTTCTGGTGTTTATGGTCTGGGTTGGCTTTTTAAAAATTTTTGCCAGAGGGTGCGTGTACTTGTGAAACAGAGAGAGAAATTCCTCCCACAGGGAAGGGTTCCATCGCGATTGCTTCTCTGTCTCCTCTCCTTTCAGGGTTGGGCGCGTAGGCCCTCGTGCAGGCGTGTTTCTCAAACCAGTGGGTCTGGGGCTCGAACCACAGGGTCAGCTATGGAGAATCCAGCTGTCTTAACCACATCCCCAGCTGCCCCGGGTTGGCTTTTAAACTCTGACATTTGTGGTGACTTCTTTTAGAATTTTTCACTTCCATACTTTATTTTCTTCCTCAAATTTTGACTTATTTTTATTAAAGAAGCCCCTGCCCCCATTCTATACTCTTTGTCTGTCATGAAACCTGAATCTGTTCTGACGGGGCCAAATACATCACCTAGATATTTATCAAATTGAAGGCAGGAAGGTAGAGTGGTTAGGAACATAAGCAGTTTCGTGGGACTGTGACTAGGCTGAAATGAGCTAGGCACGCGAAAGGCAAACTGTGAGCACAAAACAAACGTAACTATTATTATTATTATTATTATTATTGAATATGCTGCTTGCATGACTGGTTTGCTTGTTTTTTTCTTTTTTTTTTAGTGACTATCCCACACACATTCAACTTCACCAATATGTCTACAAAAACTTTCCTCCACCCTCCAGGGACATATGAAATAAAACAGACAACAATGGCAGGGACATGACGAAGAATGAACAACAAAAGCCCCAACAGAGAAAACTGTATAAATAGAGATGACACCGAAATTCGGGGCTGAGCCCAGAGAAAGCAGAAATAGATGCTTACATTATAAACTGAATCGGGTATTGAAGCAGTTTGTGGCAGGAAGAATTGAGAAGGACTGCAGTTGGGGCTTGGGATGCACAGAGCCGCCTTTAGACCCACTCCCATTAAGACAGCTCATGAAAGCTGCAGGATCTGGGACTGGGAAGAAGGCCGGGGGCCCAGTGCAGACAGCCCTGTGGTACTCTTCCAGGAAAAGATGGCGGCACTATCGGCTAGAAGTCTGGGAAGGCCCAGGGTCCGTAGATGTCTTCATAACAAAGAATTAAAACCCTGGCTTCCTTAGGGCCAGCGGGTTGGACGCTCACATGGCTGATTGTGGTTTGAGTCCTGGGCCTGGTGCTTGCTTTCTCACTAATCTCCCCCCTCTAGTGAGCACATGTTCCCTGTAGCAAAATTTTTAAATAATAATAAGTAAGTAAATAATAAATAAAATTAAATAATTTTAAAATCAAAAACAGAAAAACAAACGAAACATTGGCTTCCCTAGTGCAGACTTGCAGGAAGGGCCTGAGGCTAGGCAATGTCCAGAGTAATCAGAAAGCAAGAGCTCCTATTCTCCGGGGACCACGACACCGGCACTGGTCAGCCACTAGACGGAAACCACGCCAGACCCAATCTACTGAGCGCAGCAGTGGCCGTGGCGGACCTCTGGCAACGCCACTGCCCCACAGCTCTCACACAGCCCCCCCTACCCACGAACCTCTCTGCTAAGTTCTGAACTCCCTCCCTCCCACAGCCTCTGCTGCTTTGGGTCCGGCAGCCTGAAACCATTCGCAGTGAAATTCCAGATCAAAAGGCAATTAGAAGCAGGGAATCTTCTCAGGGCCTGGAAAATGCGATTCCTCCCTCATCGGAATCCAGCCGACTTGGAAAGCGTTCACCCACAAAATGAGTTCAGCTTTGGCCAAACATGTATAAAGCCTCCAAAATCATGGGGAAAGTTAAGCTCGAAAGAGCAAATGGTAATCCCATTGCTATTCCCTCGGACAAGAGAGCTTCTCTAGAACTTTCTAGTCATTGCTGTCTCTGGTTATTAAATGTTAACACGAGCTGAAATCCTGAATGCCACTTCTCGAAATAGCAAACTATGGAAATAGCCACTCTTCGGGCATTCTATTTTAAGAAATGAGAAACTCATCATTTCTGCTTATAAAGAATTTAGGACTTCCTTCATTTATCTGCATGGCTATAGAAACCACTCAGCGGGATGAGATAGAAACCCTTCACAAAACCTAGTCCATTTTCAAAGTGCTTCTCCATGTGGCCAGCAGGACATCAGCACTGTCGCTGGGGAGGGGGACGTGGCAGCTGCGATACGGAGGGGTCTTCGGAAGCTGAGTGCTACTGCGTGCGGGGTGCACAAGCCCTCCTCCCGCTCCTGCACACGACCTCACCGCACACTCCTGCACACTCCCACCACGGACTTCTCCAGGTGGTCGGGTCTGAGGGAAGAGTCCTCGTTTCCCTGTCACTCGGTGGGTTGCCTCCCTTCCAGGTACGCTATCAGCAACTACGTGTTCCTCCCAGTCACAGATGTTTGCTGAGCCGGTCTATAAGCACCCACACTGTGCCAAGAAAAAAGGGCACAACCCCGGCATCTCAGCTCACAACCAGAGGGGAGTCAGAGAGGTGATCGATTAGGGCAAATGTCAATAGGGACACCAGAGTGGCATGTGACCTAGTAGAACAAACCCGACCCTGAAGGCAAAGACTTCTGTTCCATGCACTGCTTTCTCCAGCCCCTACCCAGCACCTGGCGGAGTGCAGACACTTAGCAACAAGGTACTGACGAGCAAAGGCACTGATGATGCGGGGGCCTCTTAAAGCAGGTTGCTGGAGTTGAGGCCAAGAGATGGACAAGGCAGCCAGGACTGAGGGCTGGCCGAGGGCTTCTTGCAGAGAAAAGGGAGACGCTAGCAAGCACACTCATGGATAGGACTCGATTTTGTGGGACTTGAAACTTGTACAACTGAAGTGGAGGAGAGGGTAAAGAATACAAAACGGTGGATATGAAAGTGCTGGAGTCCATTTTCAGGACCCCTGGAGGGATTCCTGACACTTCAGCTTCAACAGCTTCCAAAAAGTCTTCCTTGAACACGGTGAGTTTGGGAACTAGCAAGTAGTTCGGCATGGCTGGGGCACAGCTGCAGGAAGTGAGGCAGTCTCCAGGAGCCTTCGGCACCACTGGGACGCGAACGTGCCAGAGGACACTGGATCTAGGAGAGTGTCTTTCTGAAAGGACAGCTGCTGCCTCAGGTCCGTGGCAGGACTCCGAATGGATGAGCTTCTGGAATCTGGAACAACGATGGTCCACTGCTGGCCTTGGGTCCTCTCAATGAGCTGACAACACTGGACGACACTGCGGTCAGAGAGGAGGTGCTCTTCCCAGGATCCCCACTGCCCCTTTCTCTGTGTAGCCTAGTCCTTTCTCTAACATGTAAATAAATATCTGCACTGTATTCACTGAGGGGGAGGCTCGGGGGCCCACATGTCTCGAAGTCACCTCTAGATTGGACTAGAGTGTGCAGAGAAAGATGAGGCCGGAGGTGCAAGCTGGCCACAGCAAAGGGGCCCTAAGTAAGCTGGGAAGAGGAGGCGCACCAACACTGAGAGACAACTGGGTCCCGCCCCGTCCTCCAGCTGAAGGGAGATGACCCCCCAGCACCTTGTAACAGACATCTCTTCTGCCCTAAGCCAGGACTTTAAAACTAGGTGATAATAATCAAGACACAATCTCCTCCTCACTCGGTAATGTGTGTTCTTCAGATTGCTCCTCAGTGACAGTGCATCCAGGGAAGCATGCTTTTTTAAAGCTGCAGCAGGGTTTTTTTTCTTTTTTTTAAAGAATCATTTATGTATTTAATTCCATTTGTTATTATAATTAGTATTATTATTTTAATTTGACCAGAGAGAGACAGAGAGAGAGAAAGGGAAAGTGAGAAAGCAAGCCACCAGGTCCAGGACTTGAACCATGGTCAGCCATGTGGGAGTCCAGCGCCCTTAACCACCACGCCACCTCCTGGCCCTGCAGCAGGTTTGAAAGGTGTAGCTGGCACTACGAGCTCGTGTGAACAGCAGAACCTGAAATGATCCAGGCTGTGGAGCCTGAGATGTTCCAGTATGGTCCTTTTGTCTCCCATGGGAAATTCAGAAGCAGGGGAGCTGTGGACTGTCCTGGGGTCTCCGAGGTCTCCCGAGCTCTAACGCAGGCTCTCTCTCAGCCCCTGCCACACAGGGCCTTGCAGCTCCATTTCTGCACTTCCACTGACAGCACGCAAAGAATGCAATATAAACACTGGAGGAGAAAAAGACCTTACCCAGGCTGAATTTAGAAGTCACATCGAACCTGAGCATTAAGCCCTAAATGTTAATGACTTGGAGAATGTTGGCAGAAGGCATGAGAACACCAAATTCGGATAGCTAAATATATTTCTCACACTGCCATGCGGTGTGATCCTGAGAACACCAAGGATGATACACTTGTGAATTCAATTTTCTATATTATAAACACTAATACAACATTGAATCTGCTTTTTATATAGCACTTTAAAAAGTCATCAAATTAGAGAACTCATCACTGAATGAAGATTCCATTTAAAAGGCATATCCAGGCACCAGCAGTTAGCGTAATGGCTATGTCCCTGAACTCCCATGCAGTCGACTGCGGTTCGCATCCCAGACCCGGTGGCTTAAAACTCACACTGGGCGCGTGTGTGTGCGTGCCCAAGATCCCGAGAGGAGAATGGAGGAGAAGGGATTGCGGCGTGACCATCCCCCCTGGGGGGTGATTTCTCGCTTTCTGTCTCTCTGTCTCTGTCTGGCGAGTGCATGTTCTCTATAGCAAAAACCTCTCAAAAAAAAAAAAAAAGGCATATCCACATTAGTAAAACTTGGACACTTAAAATCAATCAATCTGATGGGAGGAAAAGTCTGGGTTTATATCTGTCATTTTTATAAACCACCATGGCTTTCCAAAGTTATTATTCTTTTTACTAAAATGAATACAATGAAAGAGTTAGTTAAAAAAAAAAAAAAAAACTTAAATCAACGTCACCTAGGAGCTATGTAAAAGAAATGTATAATGGAAATTAAGGTGATAATAAAGATAGTAATAATCATGCCAATAAACTAAACCCTATCAACTGCCACTGAGCCAGCTGTGCTGCATGGGGACACCCAGTGCATGCCAATGAAGAGAGGAGGACAAGACAGGAATTTAGGGACTGCTCCAGGCCCGACCCACCAAGTCACATGAGCAGGGAGCTGAGTGGAACGGGAATGGCTCCCTTGCAAATACAGTGCTTGAAGTGTCTTCTTTCTATTCTGATGTAGACCACGAGCCAAAGTGAGGCACAGAGCGAAATAACAGACAGGGAACCCAAAGGCGGGCCCCGCGTGCACACTTACACACACTAGTCCTGGCTGCTAGTGCTGCCTGCCATTTACACACACGTGAGAAACAATAATGAAAGCAGACAACAAAGAGAAGACCACGGCAATGGCATAATTTAATATTAAATCTAGACTGTGTCCCAGCCAGTGTTTTGTTTGGTTTTCTTTTTTTAGTACTACGGCCTGAAATACTTAATTCTTCCTATGTCAATAGAAGCTATTTTGGGGACTCTGAAATGAAGAGGGCATGTAAGCTGAAAGGCTCTAAAAGCCAGATTGAGTCAGATTTCAAAACAACTTACTTTAAGCTCCTTATTCTAAGATCTTGGGGGTGGAGAATGTGATATTCATAATACATTTCTGCTTTGCAAGAGTTTCTGAAGACTTCGTTGCCAGAGGCAGTGGAGAGGCCAGCGAAGGGCAGTGTCTGGAGTGAGAATTTACAATCCCACTCCAACACCGTTTACTACTGTTGGGGGGAGTGACAGGGACAGGAGTCTATTCTACCAGATCAGTGGTTCTCAAAGCCCTGGACCAGCAGGATCAGTATCACTTGGAACCTGACAGAAATGCAAACTCATCCCAGCCTCAGGATCAGAAGCTCTGCAGGAAGGGCTCGGTCGCTGTGCTTTAACAAAGCTCCCGGTGAGTCCAGTGCCCATTCATGTTTGAGGACCACCCTCCTCTATATCTACTTCTGTATACGCTTGAGAATTTCACGTTTAAAAGTACCTAGAAAATGTGTAAGAGAAATACACAATGGGACCAGCAGGTGGTGTGGTAGTTAAGGCACCAGGCTCTCACATGGCTGACTATAGTTCGAGTCCTGAACCTAGCAGCTTATTTTCTCACTTTCCTTCTCCTTCTCAATCTCTCTCTGTCCCTCGCTGATGAATTAAAATATAATGATAATAATAAAGTGAAAAAAATAATAAAGTGAAGTAAGTAATTCTGTAAAAAAAAAAAAAAGAATCTTCAGAAATCTGGGCTCCACTGCTTGTTGGCTATGTGACCTTGGAGCAAGCTGCTTAACTAATCTCTACTTCTCCATATCCACATCTGAAAGTGGGAAACACAACACTTCTGTCATCCTCACGGGGTACTGGAGAGTTTCAGAATACACGGGCCCTTGCACAGAGCAGGAAGTAGGCAAAGGCGGC
Source organism: Tupaia belangeri chinensis (assembly GCF_000334495.1). Classification (NCBI taxonomy): domain Eukaryota; kingdom Metazoa; phylum Chordata; class Mammalia; order Scandentia; family Tupaiidae; genus Tupaia; species Tupaia belangeri. Next base: position 5,791,711 of record NW_006159515.1, on the reverse strand, counting down.
GGGAGCTCATGGTAGTTTTGTGCAGTACAGATGCCACAGCATTCGTGAGCTGGCAACATGCACACCCCACTGGATCGCACACACGTGATCTCGTTCCACGTCCCCAGAAACTCTGTATGAAAGCATCAGCTCAGAGATGAAATAACTGATGCTCAAAGGAGTTAGATGACTTAATGAAGGTCACAAGATGGCCATCTTGGGTCTCCTGGCCCCAAGCCCAGGACCTTCCCTGTCACGTATGAACAATAAGCACAGTGGAATTCCTGGATTCTAGAACAGGAAATGTCTCCCCAAATCCTCTGTCCACCATGTATGAAATGCCTAATTCTACTCCACGCTGTGATACTTGAGCCTCCACATTGCTGCGGGGACAGCGGTCTGGGGCTTTCTGCCTGGCTCTGAGACTTGCCAGGCTGCACAGTCTTACCACGGAGATACCAGGCGGATGCCTTCCTGAGCAGTACTCGCTGACCACCTGCAGACCACTGAAAATCATTCTCCCAGATAATAAATCGTACCAAAGAACCAGGTAGGAATGCGTGGACATGTGTTGATGTCATTAGGTATATGCAGTTTAATCAAATAATATATCAATCAAATATATCAAGGCAAGGAATATTCAGCCTTACATATAAACCATGCATTTTTTTTTCCTCTACAGATTCACAAATCAATGGCTCACACTCAAGTGAACAAATACCTAGTGTGAGGCATTTAAGCTATGGAATGTGTAAGTTTATAGACCTCGACTGTCAGTGTGGTAGCTACTGGTCACATGCGACTCCTGTACACATAAGGGGCTGTTCTCCATTCCGATGTGCGATAGGCAGCAGACACCCACCGTCACTGAATGTGTGAATAAAAGAAGGCAAGATACCCCAGTATTTTTATACGAAGTAAATGCTGAAATGGTTAATATTTGGGAAATACTGAGATAAAATTTTATTACTAAAAATTACCCCTGTTTCTTTTTCTTTAACTTGGCTACTGTACAATTTTGAATTACATACGTGGCTCATGTTGTATTGGGTTGTCGGAACAATCATGATGCGGTTTTATGTTTTTCTATACAAAAATGTGTCATGACTTTTCTGACAACCCAAAGCACCATTAAAGACTGCATGAAATTTTCAGACATAGGTCATTTAAGCTTTATTACTAGACAAAGGACAGCTCACTTCCTGAAATTACTTGAGGAGACGAGACTTTCAGAAAAACTAGCACGTGAGAGAAAAACCCAATCCGGTCTTGGCAATGTAATCAGGCTGTCCGCTCAGCCACCGGTGCTGCTCCGTGTTTCTCCCCTTCCTGTGCTCCCTCTTCCCCACTTTATCTTTGCCAGATATAATCAATTTACGGGGAGGCTGGTTTGATAAGGTCACACGAATTTTTCAAGCACACTACGAGCATCAATGATCAATGATGACATTAAGGGACCAGCAGTTAGTGTAATGGCTATGTTGCTGGACTCCCATGTAGTCAACCGCAGTTCAAGTCCCGGACCCGGCGGCCTAAACTCATGCCGGGCGCCTGTGTGTGCATGCCCAAGATCCCGAGAGGAGAATGGAGGAGAAGGGATTGCGCTGTGGCCATCCCCCCAGGGGGTGATTTCCTTGCTTTCTGTCTCTCTGGCGAGCACATGCACCCTATAGCAAAAACCTCTCCAAAAAAAAAAAAGAAAAAAAAAATGATGACATTAAGGGTGGAAGCATGACGGCCAGGAAAAAAAATGGTACCAAAACCAGAAATGGGGTAATGGCTAAGAGGAACAGAGAGGAAGACTGGATTTGGGGAACTTAGCTTTGTTCACAGTTTTGTTCTCAATATTCCCCAAAACATTAACATTTTAATTGAGATCAAAGTGGCAGAAGCGCAGGGGAGTGGCGGAGCGCTATACCCACAGCGTGTGCACCGCCCAGCTTCCTCTGGTTGCATCCCTGCTTTTTGACAATTCAACACGTAAGGAAATTTGGCTAAACTTCTGAATGTGAAGAGGGGAGAATGACAAGAAGAATGACCCTCAGATCCAGTTTCCCCTGGAGGCAACATCCCTTGTCAATACAATCCCCCAAAGAATAATCAGAACCTTGGGAAAAGCAAAAAGTTAAAGGAAAAAAAGCAAAACAAAACAAAAAATAAATAAATAAAACAAAAGAACTTGGACATCACGTCAGAGTTGGGATACAAGAAAGCAGAATCACCAGGGTCTCCTGCTGGGCTCAAGCCCCCGTCAGTGAGGGGTCTGGAGCATAAACCTTGGCTATAGTAGGAGGTCGTGTGACAATGTCATGAGGGGTCACAGGTGTGCACAGTCTACTAGGGAATGCAGGAAGAGGGTTGTTAAAGGTTTCTTGAAGGAACTGGCCTGTGAGTTGAGCTTTGAAGAATGTGGTAATTTCAGACTCTCACGCAGTACATGCAAGGCAAAGGTAAGGTCATGCCCAGGTGTGGACACCCCAGGTGGAGGGATGTAGAGCCCAAGTCCAAAACATTCTGGAAGCTGTAGGAGACACAGCCAGCCAAAAAGTCAGAGCTAGCTTCTCCAAGTCAAGAAAGACTTGCTTTGCCCTCTCTCCAAAGGAGAAGCAGGGAAGAGCTTTTGGCAGGAAATTAATAGCGACCTCGGTGTGGTCTGATGGTGGGATGCAGCATGGCTCAGAACAAGGAAAGACAGCGAGCTGACCGGGCAATCCAGAGAACCATTGGAGACCAGCAGCCTGAAAACAGCCCTGCCCCCACCTTCCTCTGACACCAGGTGCCGATTTGGCTTAGCAGGATAGAATGGCTCTTGGAGAGTGAGTGACGGGCTCCTTACATCACTTGCTGCTGCTTTGACTCTGGCAGTGAAAACATAGCAAGGAGTCCTCCGAACAGAACCATGGGGCCAGTCCCTTCCCAGGAACCTGGCAGAGCCCTCGGAGACCCACTGGTTAAGTGGCATATACAGTTAAGAAACGGAGCACTAAAAATTCCTGAAGCCTCAAAACATCCTTCTAAGAGAAAGAAACTTAGCCCTAACTGTGTATCACATTACAGGGTATTTCAAACTTCTGAAAAGTTGAGGAAAAACTATAATTTCAAGCCTTCTTGGTTCTAAAATTATCCACACAGTCCTTTGCTATCTGGAGGCTCAAGCTAGGTCTTCTTGTGTCTCCTGTCTATTAACATTAAATCCTACTACCACTCTTACCCCTTTCCAGGGGGACAACTCACTCGCTGGTCTCCTCCGCACATTGGGGAGGAACCCAATATCCAGTTTTGCAGCTCTAATGACCCCAAATCCAAGCAGTTTTGAGTCAACTAAGCTTACAACCTGAAACTAAAACTCCGGTGTTCTAACTTTGACTCCCTCACAGAAAGAGTCTGAGCCAGGAAGAGACCGCAAATATTATTTATTTCTTATTTTATAGATGGGAAAAACGGAAGCCCAGAAGGGTGGGAGATGTTGGTGATAATCTGCAGACCTAGTGGCAGATCCAGGATCGAAATGAGGCCTCAGATCTCCAAAGGGCTTTCTGTTGGACCATCTGGGCCACCAGCCACATGTGAAAGGGTTCTGCTGCCTTGCAGTCAGCCACAACCTTTCAAACCGCAGAGCACAGGGAGGCGACGGCAGCCTCTTCTAAACACTAGATGCACTTTGGGATTATCCTGGATCCTGCTGTAAATTAATAAAAAAGAAAGAAAGATAGGGAGGAAAACAAGATGCCTCCAGCCTCAGATATTCGCCCATTCTGTGCTCCTTTGTAACTTTCTGGGAAGATGATAAAATGTAATATCCAAGATAAGAGTGACTCCTAATTAATTCCAACTCTCTTTCCATCATGTTTCCAACTTCTTCAAGCATGATGATCATCCTCTTTGTCTGTGTTACAAGTTGGCCTTTCTCTAAGAAGTTTTAAGTTTTCAAAGGGAAGGGTGTTTCACCTTTCTTGTTCATCTTTACAGTGCCAACCTGAGTTGATTTCATCAATAGTGTGTATGTATCCAGGTAACCTACGATCTCCAAGTCAACAATCCTGCTTCTGCCAGAACTGGGTAGATTTTAGTGTTTGGGGGTTTTGTTTGTTTGCTTTTGGTGTAAGTGTGTGCGTGTGTGTGTGTGCGTGTACAAGAATCCCCCAAAGTAAGGCTTATTTAGCATTCTAAAAAGGCAGTGACAAACTCTGGAAGCCCCTTCTCTGGGGTAGTTTTGCACGATTACTCAATCTGCTCCCACCATATCTAATCATGAGCGTCCCCAAAATCCAGCTTTGGGAGATCCCAGGTCATTAAACAGGAGCGCAACAGTAGCAGCCTGATCACGCAGACTGTCCACAGAAGTGGTCAGGGCCGCGTTCTTGGTAAAGCAGGGCTGGAGCTGTGTCGGCCCTGGCGCTGCCGCTGACCTCAGAGCTGCCTGCCCCAGTGCCTGGAAAGGGTAGGTGAGGTTACCATTCACTAAGGTGGGAGCACTTCTGAGGGGTGAGCCCCCACTACCCAGGCCTTGCTGCTCAGGGAGCGAAAGACCAGTCTCTGCCAGCTCTGCACCCCAAGCTCCAGCTGGCCGACCTCAGTACTTGTAAGCGTGGGCTGAATGAACAACCGAACAAACAAACGCCGGGAAACACAAAGAGCACAGCAGTGAAAGCTCGTGGCTCTGAGTAAAATTTCCTGTTTTTGTCACCTGGGAATTATGTCACAAGCTTGCAGGAACTTCTTTCCTGTTCCTGTACCACCTAATGTTTTAAAAATAAAGAAATGACTTACTAAATATCATCAGCGTAATTTTTTTTTTCTAAAGGAGTCTACAGGCATGCAGGAAAACCTATAGGGCAGTCTTCTGATGTAAGTATAATTTAATTAACTCAATCACCGTGATCCAAGGTCTGCTGGGACATTCACAGTGCCCATGACCCACACGCTTACGCTCCAGAGTGCGAGTCTGGATTCACCTAGTCTGCTGTGTCTAGAGCACACAGAACTCCAGGGTAGAAGCTTTCTAGTCTCATTCCCTCCTCTCAGACTTGCGCAACCAGAAGCCAAGCCCTCGCTATCCCTTTCCACGCCAGGCGCGCAGGCTGCCTTCTCATGAAGTTACACAGCTAGTGCTCATGTGTTCATCCAGATTTTATGGTCAGAACTCAGATTCAGTTGTTAACATGTGAAGATCCCAGAGAAATATGAAAAATCTAAAAGGTGTCTCTTAAAGGAAACTTGAAAAAACAGTAACGAATACACCCACCGTGAAAATTCAGCCCTTCAGTGTCTCTTCCCACCTCCAGACTTCCCCGAATAAGACCTGCACTGCAGTCCTCACCTGCCTCACTAACAGAACCCAAGAAAGCGCCACAACAATGACAGATAACCAAGTCACTCTGACTCTGGGAGGCCACGCCCTTTTCCCCTAAACTGCTGGGCGTACTAATTAGAATAAGTCATTTCCAGAAACTACTTAAGAGTCCGGGATGCAAAAATAAGCATTCGAACGTAAGCAGGGTAACGCACATGTAGACAGCAAGAATATCCTGATGGGCCCCTGCCATTCACTCACGGCCACAGTCATTTTTCAGCGGGGTTGGCAGCGAGCCTGGATTGAAATGGGGACGTTTCACTGTGCACTTCCTTTCCCACTTACTGTCACAACGCAGGGGACAAGACCCACCTATGTAGGTATCTGTGAATTGAACCCTGCAGCCTCTGAAACTTCATGATGAACAAACACAAACCTGGCTTGGAAACACTGACCTTCCCTATCACTGAACAGGCAGCTGCTGCTAAGGGAAATCCTAACTCTTGTCTTGGAAAAGGGCAGAAACGTTGTTGCCAAACAAAAGGGCAAGAGGAAACCTCCCCCCCACACACACACCCCAGGATTTGTGCCAAAGAAAGACAGCAAAAGAGGGAAAGTAAGAAATCACTCCCTAAGAGGATTGGCCACACGGCAATGTCTTCTCCTCTATTATCCTCTAGGGATTCAGGGCACATGTACGCACGCAACCGGTGTGTTTTTCAAGAGCCAGATCCAAGATTCAAAAGTGGAGTTGGCCATGTGAGATCCAGTGCCTTAACCACTGTGCTGGCTCAAGAGGAAACTTTTGACGGAAAATGTGTTGAGGGCCAGCCAGTGGTATGGTGGTTAAAGCAGCTGGGTCCCACATGGCCAACTACAGTCAGTCCCAGACCAGCCAGCTTGAAAAACATACCAGTACAGATGTATGCATTCCCAAAACCCTAACAGAAGGGCAAGACTAAGTAGAAGAAACTGTAGCATAACCATTCTCCATGGGGGGTATTTACACACACACACACACACACACACACACACACACAGCCAACATGCTATCTCTAGTGAGTGCATGTGCTCTCTGGAAATTTAAAAAAAAAAAAAAAGCAAGTGATTAGAATAAGTGGTGCTTCTGGTTTGCATTAGAGCATTAAGATATAATTACCAGTACATTAGTTGAGGCATTGCTACTAACTGCAGAGAATATGAAACATATTGAATAACCACCACATTTATGTCTACACCATCATTTGGTATAGACATAAACTGAAATATAGAAAATGGAATGCTATGAAGCCATTTAAAATAATGGCACAGGCCCCACCTCTATGATGCAGTTGGTAGAATCCCAGACTGCGATGCTGGAAGCCACGTAGCTGCCCAGGATTCAGAACCCAAAACTTGCTGGACATGCCCATGACAGGACACTGACAGGCTGGAGACTTGGCAGAATGGAATTGCAACATGACCAAAAACGGAGTCGCAACATAACCAGAGCACGCTGGCAGACACTCTTCTCTCTCTCACATGTGTACACGCACTTTCTATCATGAAGAAAAACAGAATCATGTCATAAATGCATATTTGGTAACAACAAAAAAGTTTTTGATGTGTTCTGGGAGACAACATGAAATCTATTCCACTAAGACATTTTCCAAAAACATACACACCAAGTTATGCTTTTTATGTGTAGGAGAAAGGCTGAAAGTGTATACACCAGGTTATTCATTGTGGCCACCTTGGAAGAGAACGGATAAGGACACTGTTCTTTCCCATTTCGACACTATTCGCATTTCTTATCACAGGCTTTAACGACTTTTACCCCTCTAAACTAATACTCCCTCTCAAAGACTGTGTACACAACTAAAGCGAGAAAAACTTGATTTCTAATGCTGAACAAAGCAGGGCCGTACTTGGTATAATTTGCTGAAAGGACAGACAGACTTGGGGAGTCTTACCAAGACTGTGGACTGATGTAAAATCAAGGAACAACACTACAGGAGCTCTCACAGCCGTGTCTGAACTCTTCGAAGACATCGACACGGCAGCTAAGGCACAGACGGCTAAGGCACAGAGGTAATGCAACTGCCCCGCAAATCTGGAAGCTATACGGTGACCATGGGTTTGGGTCCTCAGGTCGGCCTGAGAACATGTTGGGCACCCGGGACTCTAAGGAGCTGGGAGGCTAGGGAGAGGGGTCACAGCATGATTAGGCCCTGGGAAGGTGCTTCTCATGAGTGCACCCCCACTCTCTGTAACAGAAAAAAAGAAAAGGGAAAAAAAAAGATCTTGTGAAACAACTTGTATTCTGAGCAGTGTGTTACACACTCGTTTGCTGTGGACAGACACAGCCACGAGGAAGGAGATCTGCCCTGAGCAGAGGCCTTGCTTAAGTATCTGTGCTGCTCTTATCTGGTATTAGCTCTTTTGATCTGCTTACCCTGCTGAAAGAAGAGAAGCACTGTCAGATAAGAAAAAGTTCCTTGTATCAGTGTTGCCTTCACCTCTCCCTCACACCTCTCAGTCCAAATGGCCAGAAGCTTCTGGGCCCTGAGGAGCCTTCCTGCCCTTTCGGCCCAGCCAGCCCGGCCTGCTCCACTGCCCGCTGCGGTGGGCGAAGACCTCCCCATGGAACTGCCTGGAGTCAGATCTGACCTAAACGAGTAAGTGGTACATGAGCAGCAAGTTTTCTGAGCACTAGAAAGACAAATAACTTTTTTTTTTAAAAGTCACTTGTGTCATTAAAAAAAAAAAAAAAAATCACGTGGCATCTTTCTATAGCATGTCCGGTCCCCTAGACAAATATTTCTACACATCTGGAGAATCACTGACAGGAGATTTTTAAGAACATTCACAAGAGAACCCAAACCACAGAACTTCTTCCAAGAAATTCCAAGCTACATCAGCTGGAAGCTTTAAGCAGTTAAATCTATATAGCATGTAAGCAACTCAAGGGACTCAACAGATAAAGGAGCTATTACACGAACAGAAAGTGCTCCAAAATAATGAATAACATTTCTAAACAATGCACTGAAGGGTGAAGGGAAAAAAAAAGAAACTTAAAGCTGTAAGATACAAATCTGCAGTGAGAATGACCACCCCGTTTACTGACTCGGGGTTCCGGGTTACAGTACAGCGTGGAAGGCAGTACAATGGAAGGCGGTCAGTCCCACAGGTCACACAGGAAAGCAATTCAGTTCAAATCAAATGTGTGCTGGAAAATTTAAGTTCAGATTCTTACAGGACGCTAGTTGAAAATTAAGTAAATTAGTAACCAAACACTTCACGGTAAAAGCAACTGGACCTTCGTGTGAAAAAAAAAAAAATCACTATGTAAGATCACTACTAGTTTAACAGTCCTTTTAACTGATAAGTTGAAAGGCTCGATTGTGTCCTCTGCAGCGCATGTTGGTGGTTTTTCTGCAGCTTGCTTGAGAAATTATGTGCCTTTATTGTACTAAAGAAATTCCAAGAGAGAAGCACAACCTACTCATGGATGATAACACAACCATTTTTCACATTCCTCCCTTACAAATCCACCAAAGCACTTGACTTAGTCCAAACTGCCAAGGGTTTCGCTAATATGAAGACCAGAAACTTTGTTGAGATTCTTTCCTACTTTGTTCAAGGTAAGCTTTGCTAAAAGGAGTGAGAGAGAACAAACGTAATTTCAACAGTTATGTTCTCTTAAATGCCACCCTCCTCCTCATGCCACCTGCCTTGTTTTCTCAATAACACAGAGATAATGTAGAAAAGGTTTTAGTTAGCCAAGTGCATCTTTCTGCCAACATGTGGTTGCGTTTAAAATGTGCCTCTCTGGGTTTATGCTGGGAAATGTTGCAGTTAGGTGGGACATCATTTTGAACAATGCATCATTGTTCTATACTAGGAAGCCTCCTGGAAACCACGTTCACCCACAAAATGTCAACATCTCTTCCTCTAAAAGAAGAATAAAAGTAGAACTGAAGTCAGGGTTCAGGAAAAGAGAGGAAGAAGACACAAGAGACAAGCAGAAAAAGTTTTAAAATCGGAGGCAAGAGGCATCAACACTGGCCTCCCTCTCCCCAACAAAACAGCACTTCAGACAAGATCCTCTTACCAGCACGGGGTCTGGGCTCTCTGCCTCCACGTCTCCCTGAGCTGCATCCTTGTACTGCAGGGGGGACTCAATCACCAGCTCCTTTTTGACATTTCTACCACTGGTCCTGCATTTATCAGCCTGCATTCTCGGCTGACAACGCAACTCAGAAAGTCTACAACTAGAACAGCTGCGAGTCCCTGGCCGTGCAAGGCACATGCATGCCAGGGGCCCAAGGAAGGAAAGGAGGCTGACTTCCCAGGCACAAGTGGTCAGTCGCAGTGGCTGGGTCTGCAGAGTCTGTGGGGTGGGAAGGCATGACAGCAAAGGCCAGCCTCCAGGGGTGTTACTACTGCTTGGAAAATGGGAGGCTCTCACTTGCTGGCCAAAGGAAAACAAACCCCGGACTGAACAATACACAGTGTACTGCCTCTCCGACACAGACCAGCCTCATTGTGTCTGTTCCATTCGGCATGGGCCAAATCAACCCCAGTCCAAACAGTGCAGTGTTTTAAAAGAAAACCAGTCACAATTAGACTCCCTCCTAATTACTTCAAATCTGAAGCTTGCAGATCTTAAGAGACAGCAAGGTCGTCTGGTTGTTCTAAATTTTTATAGTTTTGGAATGCTTTCATTTGTGTTATGGCTCCACACCAAATACTTGGCTGACAATCAAAGCAGAGAAGAACAAGCAGTAAGGGTGTTCCCACAGCCTGCACCTCATGGGTGCAAGGAAAGAAAGAGTTTCTCCCGACAGGACAGACCACAGCCCACAAAATTTAATTGACCTACTATTTACCCCAGAAACATGAAGTCATCTTACATTTTCACAGGATACCATGTATCGTGGTAAATGCTTTCTTTAAGGAGATAGCATCTGCAATCCATCAGCAGCTGACTGGCAGCTAGGTATTACAAGGATCATAGTAAAAGTAAGGCATAATAGACTTTCTCTCCTTGCCAGGAACTTAGCAGCTCACTGGGAAGGCAAAGTGAACAAACATCATAAATGACAAATCAACATAATTAATAGAGATGTACACAAAAGCAGGAAAGTCGCCGGGTCACTATCCCATGGCTCAGCGGTAACAGCACCCAGAAGTCTGCTACTTTTATTATTTCCTCACATTAACAGTCAAGTGATTTTTTTATTGCTTCTTCTCTGAGGAAAAATTAGAGCAGAGGTGTTAGGAAATTTATTAAGAAGTTGCATGGAGGGACCAGCAGATGGCGTAATGGCTGTGTTGCTGGACTCCCATACAGTCGACCATGGTTCAAGTCCCAGACCTGGTGGTTTAAACTCATGCTGGGCTCATGTGCGTGCGTGCCCAAGATCCCGAGAGGAGAGTGGAGAAGGGATTGTAGCATGGCCATCCCTCCAGGGGGGTGATTTCTTGCTTTCTGTCTCTCTGTCTCTCTTTTTGGCTTTCTGGTGAGCACATGCGCACTATAGCAAAAACCTCTCAAAAACAAAACAAAACAGTTGCATAGAAAATGAGCCTTAAAGGTGGGATTAACTATTACTCTGCACCTCCCGGAATGCTGCAGAGCTTCTCCCATTCGATTACTCCGCTATTTCCCGAAATCAGGGAGCAGCTAGTTCCAACAGAAAACGAAGTAGCAGGGGCAGCACCCGTCCATAAACAGGGACCGAGTTATCGTAGAGAAACAGGAGCCATGCAGGCACTACCAGGGGAATGTGTGAGCTCTTCACAAGATACAGATGCACGTCTCCCCTCTCCAGACAGAGCACCTGCGGCCAGGAGGGCTGAGGAGAGACAGCGTGGCAGCCAGGGGCCACCCGCCCTACCAGCACAAGCTGCTCGACTTCAACAGCTAAAGGAGTCTGATACTCCAACACCAGGAATCCTTCCAAATATGGATATTAACTATTGATATATAATAAATTGCACATGATTACTGAGTACATAAATTTTAAAAAGACCAGTGGCTTCTATAGTAATTACAAACTAATAACAACAACTACCCGATCTCTTTTTTTTTTTTTTTTGAGGG
>NW_006159515.1:5770181-5780224 GCF_000334495.1 Tupaia belangeri chinensis | reverse complement strand
CGTGCACTCCCCAGAAAGACAGAGAGAGAGACAGAGAGACAGAAAGCGAGAAATCACCCCCCAGGGGGGATGGCCACACCGCAATCCCTTCTCCTCCATTCTCCTCTCGGGATCTTGGGCACGCATGCACACGCGCCCGGCGTGAGTTTAAGCCACCAGGTCCGGGACTCGAACCACGGTTGACTACGTGCAAGTCCAGCGACATAGCCATTACACTAACCACTGGTCCCACAACTACCCAATATCTCAACTTTAGGTAATTTTGCAGGACAAACATAAGCTCTATCAAATCTGTGTTCCAAAATAATATGACCTATGAAATTTTAAAATCTGTCTTTGTAAAGTTACAGAAAGCAGGCAAAAAAAATAAATAAATAAAAAAGAACAAAAACAACAGAAACAAACAAAAACAAAGTGTCTCAGCTACATAGATACACAGACATGAAGTAACAGTTAAATCAAAACGTGGAAATGTCCTGTGAATCAGGGAGGTAAGAAAGGATAAACCCACAAGCACAAAACAGAAAAATTATGCCTGTTAAATACAGCACAACCAACCATTTAAAAACCTGTTTGAAGTGGCCTGAGGAGTTCTAAATACCCCAGTTCTTCCTCGGAGCCCCCACTGCCATGAAGCCACAGCAATCACTGGGCTATAAGAATTGATACGCTATTCGATGTGTCTGGTCAAATGCCCTGCTAGTCTGTACAGAATGAGACAGAGCTTCGAAGGCTACTTATCTGACTAGAGCTCAGTGCCCAAGCCTGTTTGAGTCCTTATCGGTGCTACTTTATCTTCGTAACAACTCCATGTAGCACGGTCACCCCCATTTTACACATGAAGAAACCGATACAAAGAACAGTTCCATATACGTCGAAGTCCAGTGTTCCGTGGTGAGTGGCGGCAGTGCGGATCCATGACTGCGCTCATCACCAGATTCCATGCAGAACCACTGCTTCCTCCAGCTCTGCTCAGACTGCTAGAGGCGCTGCACCGACCACGAGCCAGCAATGGAACGTGATGGCAGCACAAGGGAATTTAATAAAGCGGTAAAACGGTCTTGAAATGATTCTTCTAGTGCCTGGAACATGGTAGGGGTTCATCAGTGACACCTACTGCAGTCATTGTGGTTATTCCAACCTAAATATATTAACCTTCGCTTAAATTCCAGGACTTTGCTATATAATCTAAAATGACAATTCTACCACCTGTGTGCTACGACACGTTACAAAGTGCTTCGGCAACTTAAAATCGACCATTCCTCCCTCTGCGCTGCTTACTGATGACACCGTCTTCAAACAGTCACCTCGAACCCAACACGCTCATGCTATGAGCCAAGTACTTTCTCCTTGAAACTTTTCTGTATTTTTCACCTTAGGCATGAGTCGGTATTTCTTTTATAATCAAGGAAAAACTTTCGATTGGCTCAGAGCTTCCAGGTAACCAGTTCAAAAAAGGGTAAACATGATCAGTTCTATAATCTATAGCCTCAAAAGGAGAAAATACATGAAATTACAATGCAAGTAAATTTATTTAAAAGTTTCTCACTGAGAGATTTACGTCCTAGTGAAGGTCCTCAACGTGTTTATTGGAAATGCAGCAGCGAAATTCACACAGCTGTTCCTCACCCCATCTCAGGGCATCCAACATAAATCCTAGATCTAGTAAGCAATTCTGAGAGCCAGCTGTCTAAGTCTATCACACTCAAGTGGGTCCAATGTACGAAAGGAGACAATGCCGGGGGCTTGGAGGAGTGAAGACACTCCTTTCAGCCTTCCCTCTACAGAACTTCTCGGCCACTGAAGGCGCTCACAGTCTGTCCTGCTAGCTCAGGAAGAGGGAGTCGCACAGTACAGCAATCGACTTCAGGTCCTAAACCTCCGAATAGGATGTGGTTTCTTGAAAGGGCTCACTTGATTGATGTCTGAGAAGACGAGGACATCTGGTCAGCACAGCCACTAGAGGAAATGCCATTTTAGAAAGACAGGAAGTAGGTGGCCAAGTTTTCCTTGACAACATTTTCAAAGAACAAGGTATACGTCAGACCTCTGGATTCAAACTCCACGAACATTACTGAGCTAGGACTACCTACTCACTTCAAGGTCCCTCACACATTTACTTGTTTAACCCTTACACACAAACGCATCTATTAATATGCATTGGGTATAGAGTTTCACTGTGAAAACAGAATAGAGTAAATCCCATGGGAAATCGGGAATACTTCAGAAGCAGGCTTAGAATGAGCATTTCTATATATGGGTTTCAGTTCTCAGCTTGCAATACGCACATAAATTGTTATACAGTTTTAACAATTTCTAATATCTAATGTACAGTATAATAGCACAAAACCTCACAGGAAACTTTTTTTTTTTTTTAAGAGAGATTTTTGGTATAGGGCATGTGAGAAATCACTCCCCGGGGGGTGGCCAGGCCACAATCCCTTTTCCTCCAGTCTCCTCGTGGACTTTGGGCAAGCACACACATCCAGCATGACTTTGAGGCCGCTGGGTTTGGGACTCGAACAGTTGGCAGTCAGCCATGTGGGACTCTAGGGCCATAACCACTGTACCACCTGCTGGTCCCTTTCAAGAAACTTAAGGAATTTTCTGAGGGCAATTTTCAACTCTAAGGAAGGCTAACATTAGACCCTAAAGCCCTATCTTCCTCTTCCTACTGTAGAATGAACTTCTATCACACTCAGAAGCTGAAGGAGCCTCACCCAGAGGATGCCTACCCATTCCAGGACTCATTTAAATGCCATCTTCCCAGGAAACCTCCCTTGATGCTCCCAGCCAGGATGAAATAGCTGCTCCTCTGTTACCCGCTGGGTCCTGCTTTTACCAGGACTATGGAGTTTTTCATAGGCTCTCTATCTTTCATTCCATTTACTCCTGTTAAATGCTTCAGTGAGACTGTCAATGTGTTGAGGTCAGGGACTATGTCTTAACCAGCTTTGAGTCTCCAATGTCTTAGGGACTTAAAGCACTGAAAACATAATTACTGTATTGAATGTTGGTATCAGTTTTGTGTTACTGGTCATCCCTAGCCTAAAGTGAAAAAGAGTACTTAAAAATATGAAAACATTTTCATTTATGAAAGGTCCAAGTTAAGGCACGGGCATTGTAATTGTTCATAAATTGAAGCTCAACAATTTTATAACAATTAAAATGTTCCCTTCTCCCAGCGAAGAAAATGTTATTTTGCAAAACTTATATATGAAAACAGAACAAATAAACCTTTAAGAAATACAAAAAAACTTGATTTTAAGCAATTAATCTACACACATTTTGAGACCACGTTTACTGTGGTTAATAATCATATGCAAAAAAAAACATACAAGAAATAAATATCAGTTATCTCAACCTAACAGATTTTTCTAATTCTTTTTTAAGGGGGCTTTTGGCATACTGGTATTAAAAATAAACAACTTCAAAGGTGAAAGAAGAGAGGCATATATGCACTCACACACATGCATGTTTTGGATCATTTCTTTTCTCTTTTTGTTTTGTTCTAGAGAAATAGAAACAGTAAGTAGGAATCTCTTTTAATTTCCAAAGGGTCATATGACTGAAGATTTTCCACAGTGCATTGTCACTGGTCAGCCCGCCAGCCAAAGTAAAGAAAAGGTGTCAGGGAAATGATCTGCCTCCTGAGAAAAACGAAAACATGGTAGATAGAAAGGATGAGAAGCAGCCAAACAGAAGGACGGGATGGCATCAGAGGGAACGGTTCAGGGAGCAGGGCAGTCAACGGTCAGTCACAGCCGAGGAGAAAGCCACAAAAACAGAACAGATGTGGGGCAGGACCGGGGGAGGAGGAGAGAGGATTTCTGTCTCAGAATCTGCTAAGAGTCCCCGAGAAGAGTTCATATAAAATCCAGTACATTCTGACATGAAGTCTGATGCTCACATTACTTGTTTTTATCATTAGAGAGTAATCGAACATGAATTGTAGAAATACGATCTACATTATCATCTAGTCTAGTGCTTCTCAGGTCAAAACCCAAGGCTGGAGTTTGGAGGACAATGATCTACGAACCCTCTAACAACTTACTTATCAAATTGACCTTCACATGACTCAGGGAAGGTCTGTGGAGTTCACCCAGTTCTTAGAGAAGAACCAGTGGGAGATCCACTCACAGAAGGAAGAAGCAGGTCTGGAGAGCTGAGCTGGACAGCCAACCAAGGTCTCAGGATACAAATCTCTTCTCGGTCTACCAGTTGTACAGACCACCATTATATGGCGATCAGGAGGGTCAACATTAGCGCAGTCTATTTATTTGCCAATGACTGGCAGAAAGGATTAGAGACAATATATGAAAGAATTTATAACATAAAATAACCTGGACCTTTCTAGCCCAGCATTATAACCAGTAGAGATTGCATAAAAGCAACCACACCAGAGGATTATCTTGAGAAAGGCTTTGAAGGAAGAAAAAGAGACTGATCTTTGCCAGCAGATGGTATATCACAGAATACTTGGTAGGCAGGGCTGAATTGAGAGGGTTTATGTGTGACTAGTATGCTGGGCATTTGCTTTTCAACAATTTAAGTAATTGACAATGTGAATATTTTCTCAAAAATATTTAAAACCGGGAACCAGTAGTTAGCGTAATAGCTATGTCACTGGACTCCCACGTAGTCGACTGCGGTTTGCGTCCCGGACTCGGTGGCTTAGAACTCACGCCGGGCGCATGTGCTTACGTGCCCAAGATCCCGAGAGAAGAATGGAGGAGAAGGGATTGCGGCATGACCATCCCCCCTGGGGGGTGATTTCTTGCTTTTTGTCTCTAATGTCTCTGTCTGTCTGGCGAGTGCACGTGCCCTATAGCGAAAATCTCTCCAAAAAAAAAAATTAAAACCATACTGTTTCTGTTGTTATAGAGTTGCAAATAAAATTATACAAAATTATAAGAAATATTTTGGGTAGATACCCAGGAATGGATTTGCTGAGAGGTAAGACACTTGTCGGACACAGACAAGGTCTGTTATCTGTTGACGAGGATGTGTATGGTGGTCTCAACTGGGTTGGACTGAGGTGTACATGACACTGGGTAAAGTCTCTTCACAACCTAAATGATGTATAGCGATTTAATGTATGAACTATATATATATATATGAAATATTTTGAACATTATCTTAAAATTCAGTATTCTGAAATTTTGAAAGTTGTTTATTAACTGTCTAGAACTATGGAATATGAGCTAAAATTTTAATATGTAAAGTAAATGTTTGTGGAAAACTGTATAAATAAATAAATAAGATAATGGTATAAAGTCACCCTAGAGTTATAGCCCACACTATGCCACTTAACTATGTGACATTACAAGTCACTCCATCCCGCTGGGCCCCACAAACATCACCCGCAATATGAAGGATTTTTCCAGTATTATTTACCTGTAATAATTAATTACTAGAACTTTCCTTACTTATATTTTAATGAACATCACAATGGATCGTTAAACATCTAAAAATCATTTTGTCCTACTATACACAGAAGAAAAACTCAAAGTCTAAAAAGTGAATATATTTCTACATGCCTCAGAGTCTCACGTCCAGCAGAGCAGGGGCAGAGCCCAGAGGCTGACAGATAAGAACGATGACACGTGCCGTCAGTGAAGGACGCCATGGCAGGGACTCTGCTGCCCCTGCTCTACCCAGCTCTAGGTAAGCCCACAGAGCTGGGGCAGCAGGGATGAGCTCTGAAAGTCTGTCTCCAGGTGAGAAAAAGAACACAGCCAGAGTCACACTGACTGTGGACTCGTGTTGATGACAGATGTCCCTCTACATAGAACAGAGGTCGTTGCCTACAGCCGTGGAATGGTCAAGCACCACCCCCCACGTAACATCTCCCCCCATTTCCCTCCCTCACATCTGGCATTATATTATATTTTTCTTATTTGTTTGCTGTCTAACTCCCCCCCCAAAAAAAATACATACATACATACGTAAAGAGTCCGTTAGGACAGCAGTTTTTGCCTGTTTTGTTCTCTGCTCTATCCCCAGATCCTAAAACACCATGGTGCTTAAAAACACATATCTCATGGAGTTACTGAAGGGCAGGATCCCTTCAACCTGGAAATAGATCTCTTTAGCACTGGGCATCAATAGTTCATCTGTGAAGACTACCAATCAATTTTGATTGTGTTAACAATACTTTGGCCAACAGTGTCAATAATGTATTTTAAAGAAGGAAATTCATAAAGCCAAGAAAAACATAATGCGCCTGGGATTTTTCACAGGAAACTAAACTCTCAGTATGGGTCACCAAAACCTGGACTCCACCTTATTCGGAGTTATCTGCGAGTGTTTTTATCTCCCATGTCAGCTTTGAACATGGAAGTGTCCAGTGCCTGGCACTGTGCTGTGCTGTGTAGACAGTGGGCAGTCTACCCACGTGTGCTTACGGAATAAATCACAAAGCTGCCTCACCTTGCTATGATCTGTCACAGACCCAAGCTTCAGAGGAATTCACATGTGCTAGAATTTCTAACATTCCTCACTGCATCACGAATGTGGAGGTTAAGGACCGGAGAAAAGTATCCTGTTTTTCTTCTTTTTATGAGGGACAGGGAGAGAAACAGGTATTTTGACAGGGTCTTACCACACTGCAGTCCTACTGCCCAGCCTCCAAGCTGGCTAGGACCACCAGCACACGCCCCATGCCCAGCCAGCTGAGGTTAGACGGGGAACCTAGAGAACGCATTCGTGCTGAGAAAACAATCAAAACCTTTTTTTTTTCTTTTAAAGAAACCGAGCTTCTCTTTTGAAATAAATGCATCATTCAAGTATAACCAGGATAACTTCTTTATCCTAGTATAACTAACATAACTCCTTTCACTTCTTCCCTCATCCACCTCCCAAAGCACCCTAGTAAAAACACAAGTTTCATCCTCTAAGTTCATTGGTTTTGACAAATCTTTACTTACAAGAGGGGTCTTTAAAAAGTTCATGAAAAAAGTATATTATGAAAAAAACTAGGTGTGGATTTCAAAGTTTTCTGCACCAAAATTAATTTGTACTTCAATTCCATTTTTCCATAAATTTTGTGGTCCCCTTGTATATGTTAAATGTATGGGGTCATCGGAAAAGTCAAGACTTATTTTTCTATGTAAAAATGCATCATGACTTTTCCAACAACACAATACTTAAAGCAAGTTCCATTAGTGTTTACAAGGTGCAGAGACAGTAGACCATCTTAATCGATAGATGGCACAGACAGCACAAGCTGGCATGGGTCGCATGCCTCTGGTAACTCCTAGGCATCACAGTTCTTGGCAAGCAGTTACCTAGCGTGGAGAGCAGAAAAGATCGGGCCTTCTGGCAAACTGTGGACACTCAGTTCTGCAAAAGGAAATGTACCCCCAGCCTCTAACGGGAAAGTCCACCATGGGGAAAGTGTGTGAAGGAGACTACAGAGTCTCCCCACCACTTCTGGCTTAATTTAATTTGCATTTAGAAGACAATGACCATGGACAGTAACATCAGTTCCCCAACAATAACTGGAAAGTCCCCGGCTCCACAAAGCTGTAGGTTACATCCCTTCCATAAGATAAGGTCATCAGCAGCAAAGATGATGTATCCCTCCTCTTCCTGCTACCCAAACGAGGGTCTGGCTATTTCCTCCACGTTCACTGTAATGAGTTTCCTATGAGAATTTAAGAGCCTGCCAAGGAACACAATAGCCAAGCAGGTTGGGGGCTCCTGAGTTGTCATTCCTAGGTAACAAGTCTTGAGAAGTTAAACATTCCCCACTCACACTGTTTGTAAAAAATCAGAAACTAAACTGAATTTCATCTCTTCAAGAATGGGCTGCAAATAAAGATGGCCAGAGCTGCAGACACCCAGCAGGTAGAAGGGTGAGTATGGAGGAAGTTATCAGAGTTTTCCTCCTCTTTGCTAAGAAAGAACAATCAAAACACGTATCACTGGGATTTTTCAGAGGAAAAATGATGAAGAATATGGGAATGGTGATGCAGCTAGGTTAGGCCCATTACTAAAGCTTTAGACTGTTACTTGTCACATTTGTAAATCATCTCATAACGAAGCTCTAGAGAATAGCAACTGTGTGAATTTGGGTATGTTATTTGATTTATAAGAGCACCAGCTTCCGAATCAGCAGGTGGAGCGGTGGTTAAGGCGCTGGACTCCCACATTGCTGAATGCCGTTTGAGTACTCGACCTAACGGCTTGAAATTCACTCCAGGCACGTGTGCATGTGTGCCCGTGTGCACAAAATCCTGAGAGAAGAATGGAGGTGAAGGGATTACAGCATAGCGACTCCTATGGGGGGGTGATTTCTCACTTTTCTCACTTTCTCTCTCTCTGTAACTGTCTGTCTGTCTGACTCTCTCCTGGCCATCCCAGCAAATGCTCGTGTCATATGGAAATAAACTTAAAAAGAAAAGAAAAAAAACAAGAACACCAGCTTCTATGAACAATAATACATAATTGAAGTGTTGTATTATAAGTGATAAATTGGACTGAATTAAATAAGAATGCACATCAAGCACCTGGGGACTGGGTACAGGTTCTCCTTGTTCACCTCTGCCACAGTCCAAATGAAAAATAAGAATTGACTCTAGCTTCAGGTCTTGGCAAAGCTCAAATGGAAGAGTGTGCCTGGAGGGTCCCTAAATGTTTTCTGTCACATTTCAGGCCCCATTTATTTTGTATTTAACCTGCTCTTTTTACAGGACAGAAAAACTTTAAGACATGGCTCTTCTTTGTCAAAGGACCAGTGCAATATTCATGTCTACTGAAGTTCCAATTTTTAAAGCTTCACTAAACATCTTACTGTCTTTTTCTTTTCTTTTCTTTTTGGAGAGGTTTTTGCTATAGGGCGCATGCGCTTGCCAGAAAGACAGAGAGAGACGGACAGACAGAAAGCAAGAAATCACACACACCCGCCCCACCCCCCCACAGGGGATGGCCACGCCACAATCCTTTCTCCTCCATTCTCGTCTCGGGATCTTGGGCACACACGCACACACACCCAGCATGAGTTTAAGCCACCGGGTCCGGGACTCGAATCACGGTCAACTACATGGGAGTCCAGCGACATAGCCATTACACCAACTGTTATTCCCAATCTCACTGTCTTTTTAAACCACACTTTTCCTGAAAGAGTTCCCCTCATCCCAGAAGGGAAAGGTGAAGCCCACTGTGTTGACATATAAAATTCTTTTTAAAATTTACTTTAAATGACAAAAGAAGTATACATTTATGGGCTATAATGTGATGTTTTGATATGTGTTACATTGTGGAATGATGAAATCAAGCTAATTACCATATCCATCACCTCTCCTTTCTCTACACCCCAAATAAAATATCTTTCCATTTCAAACCAATATGGGAGGACCTACAGAGCAGCACGTCTTCCTACACCCCGCGAATGTTTTTAGTGATGTAGCTGTGATCTCATACTGAAACCCTGGCCTGGCTGAACGCCTTCCGAAAGAGGATCCATCAATAGAGCAAAACCAATCCTCGTGCTTCGTTGCCTCCAGTTCCATCGCAAACACCTTTCTTGCTTGTAGGCTGAATGGCAAGCTCTCCTTCAAGTTCAAACCTATGACCATTATGGGATGGTTGTTAACTGAAAGCAATGGAGCAATCTGTTTAGAGAAAACTAAAGTGCATTCTAAGGATTTCCTTTCCCCTGTCAGAACGGTGATAAAATGCCAGAGTGGCATCCTCCATATGCATCCTCGGTAATTCACTGCAATTAGGCAGCAATGAGGAAAAAGCCCCGATCCAGTATTACAGACTCAATGTACTACGATTTTCCATCCACACAGAATCTGTTCCTCAGATTACACACTGTGTTGAGAAAGCTTTTGTAATCTCACCAAGTCTCTGACATGAGACTTGAAAAAGGAGAGTAAAATAAGCAAAAAGTCTTAAACAAATTTCGTTTGGCAGTCTTTTTTCTTTTTTCTTTTTAAAAAATTTGCCAGGGGGTATGTGTGCTTGCAGGGGTAGGATAAGAAAGCATAACCCAGAAGGACTAGCCACTCTGCAATCCCTTGCCCTCCATTTCC
>NW_006159515.1:5748375-5770094 GCF_000334495.1 Tupaia belangeri chinensis | reverse complement strand
ATTATTTACCTGTAATAATTAATTACTAGAACTTTCCTTACTTATATTTTAATGAACATCACAATGGATCGTTAAACATCTAAAAATCATTTTGTCCTACTATACACAGAAGAAAAACTCAAAGTCTAAAAAGTGAATATATTTCTACATGCCTCAGAGTCTCACGTCCAGCAGAGCAGGGGCAGAGCCCAGAGGCTGACAGATAAGAACGATGACACGTGCCGTCAGTGAAGGACGCCATGGCAGGGACTCTGCTGCCCCTGCTCTACCCAGCTCTAGGTAAGCCCACAGAGCTGGGGCAGCAGGGATGAGCTCTGAAAGTCTGTCTCCAGGTGAGAAAAAGAACACAGCCAGAGTCACACTGACTGTGGACTCGTGTTGATGACAGATGTCCCTCTACATAGAACAGAGGTCGTTGCCTACAGCCGTGGAATGGTCAAGCACCACCCCCCACGTAACATCTCCCCCCATTTCCCTCCCTCACATCTGGCATTATATTATATTTTTCTTATTTGTTTGCTGTCTAACTCCCCCCCCAAAAAAAATACATACATACATACGTAAAGAGTCCGTTAGGACAGCAGTTTTTGCCTGTTTTGTTCTCTGCTCTATCCCCAGATCCTAAAACACCATGGTGCTTAAAAACACATATCTCATGGAGTTACTGAAGGGCAGGATCCCTTCAACCTGGAAATAGATCTCTTTAGCACTGGGCATCAATAGTTCATCTGTGAAGACTACCAATCAATTTTGATTGTGTTAACAATACTTTGGCCAACAGTGTCAATAATGTATTTTAAAGAAGGAAATTCATAAAGCCAAGAAAAACATAATGCGCCTGGGATTTTTCACAGGAAACTAAACTCTCAGTATGGGTCACCAAAACCTGGACTCCACCTTATTCGGAGTTATCTGCGAGTGTTTTTATCTCCCATGTCAGCTTTGAACATGGAAGTGTCCAGTGCCTGGCACTGTGCTGTGCTGTGTAGACAGTGGGCAGTCTACCCACGTGTGCTTACGGAATAAATCACAAAGCTGCCTCACCTTGCTATGATCTGTCACAGACCCAAGCTTCAGAGGAATTCACATGTGCTAGAATTTCTAACATTCCTCACTGCATCACGAATGTGGAGGTTAAGGACCGGAGAAAAGTATCCTGTTTTTCTTCTTTTTATGAGGGACAGGGAGAGAAACAGGTATTTTGACAGGGTCTTACCACACTGCAGTCCTACTGCCCAGCCTCCAAGCTGGCTAGGACCACCAGCACACGCCCCATGCCCAGCCAGCTGAGGTTAGACGGGGAACCTAGAGAACGCATTCGTGCTGAGAAAACAATCAAAACCTTTTTTTTTTCTTTTAAAGAAACCGAGCTTCTCTTTTGAAATAAATGCATCATTCAAGTATAACCAGGATAACTTCTTTATCCTAGTATAACTAACATAACTCCTTTCACTTCTTCCCTCATCCACCTCCCAAAGCACCCTAGTAAAAACACAAGTTTCATCCTCTAAGTTCATTGGTTTTGACAAATCTTTACTTACAAGAGGGGTCTTTAAAAAGTTCATGAAAAAAGTATATTATGAAAAAAACTAGGTGTGGATTTCAAAGTTTTCTGCACCAAAATTAATTTGTACTTCAATTCCATTTTTCCATAAATTTTGTGGTCCCCTTGTATATGTTAAATGTATGGGGTCATCGGAAAAGTCAAGACTTATTTTTCTATGTAAAAATGCATCATGACTTTTCCAACAACACAATACTTAAAGCAAGTTCCATTAGTGTTTACAAGGTGCAGAGACAGTAGACCATCTTAATCGATAGATGGCACAGACAGCACAAGCTGGCATGGGTCGCATGCCTCTGGTAACTCCTAGGCATCACAGTTCTTGGCAAGCAGTTACCTAGCGTGGAGAGCAGAAAAGATCGGGCCTTCTGGCAAACTGTGGACACTCAGTTCTGCAAAAGGAAATGTACCCCCAGCCTCTAACGGGAAAGTCCACCATGGGGAAAGTGTGTGAAGGAGACTACAGAGTCTCCCCACCACTTCTGGCTTAATTTAATTTGCATTTAGAAGACAATGACCATGGACAGTAACATCAGTTCCCCAACAATAACTGGAAAGTCCCCGGCTCCACAAAGCTGTAGGTTACATCCCTTCCATAAGATAAGGTCATCAGCAGCAAAGATGATGTATCCCTCCTCTTCCTGCTACCCAAACGAGGGTCTGGCTATTTCCTCCACGTTCACTGTAATGAGTTTCCTATGAGAATTTAAGAGCCTGCCAAGGAACACAATAGCCAAGCAGGTTGGGGGCTCCTGAGTTGTCATTCCTAGGTAACAAGTCTTGAGAAGTTAAACATTCCCCACTCACACTGTTTGTAAAAAATCAGAAACTAAACTGAATTTCATCTCTTCAAGAATGGGCTGCAAATAAAGATGGCCAGAGCTGCAGACACCCAGCAGGTAGAAGGGTGAGTATGGAGGAAGTTATCAGAGTTTTCCTCCTCTTTGCTAAGAAAGAACAATCAAAACACGTATCACTGGGATTTTTCAGAGGAAAAATGATGAAGAATATGGGAATGGTGATGCAGCTAGGTTAGGCCCATTACTAAAGCTTTAGACTGTTACTTGTCACATTTGTAAATCATCTCATAACGAAGCTCTAGAGAATAGCAACTGTGTGAATTTGGGTATGTTATTTGATTTATAAGAGCACCAGCTTCCGAATCAGCAGGTGGAGCGGTGGTTAAGGCGCTGGACTCCCACATTGCTGAATGCCGTTTGAGTACTCGACCTAACGGCTTGAAATTCACTCCAGGCACGTGTGCATGTGTGCCCGTGTGCACAAAATCCTGAGAGAAGAATGGAGGTGAAGGGATTACAGCATAGCGACTCCTATGGGGGGGTGATTTCTCACTTTTCTCACTTTCTCTCTCTCTGTAACTGTCTGTCTGTCTGACTCTCTCCTGGCCATCCCAGCAAATGCTCGTGTCATATGGAAATAAACTTAAAAAGAAAAGAAAAAAAACAAGAACACCAGCTTCTATGAACAATAATACATAATTGAAGTGTTGTATTATAAGTGATAAATTGGACTGAATTAAATAAGAATGCACATCAAGCACCTGGGGACTGGGTACAGGTTCTCCTTGTTCACCTCTGCCACAGTCCAAATGAAAAATAAGAATTGACTCTAGCTTCAGGTCTTGGCAAAGCTCAAATGGAAGAGTGTGCCTGGAGGGTCCCTAAATGTTTTCTGTCACATTTCAGGCCCCATTTATTTTGTATTTAACCTGCTCTTTTTACAGGACAGAAAAACTTTAAGACATGGCTCTTCTTTGTCAAAGGACCAGTGCAATATTCATGTCTACTGAAGTTCCAATTTTTAAAGCTTCACTAAACATCTTACTGTCTTTTTCTTTTCTTTTCTTTTTGGAGAGGTTTTTGCTATAGGGCGCATGCGCTTGCCAGAAAGACAGAGAGAGACGGACAGACAGAAAGCAAGAAATCACACACCCCCGCCCCACCCCCCCACAGGGGATGGCCACGCCACAATCCTTTCTCCTCCATTCTCGTCTCGGGATCTTGGGCACACACGCACACACACCCAGCATGAGTTTAAGCCACCGGGTCCGGGACTCGAATCACGGTCAACTACATGGGAGTCCAGCGACATAGCCATTACACCAACTGTTATTCCCAATCTCACTGTCTTTTTAAACCACACTTTTCCTGAAAGAGTTCCCCTCATCCCAGAAGGGAAAGGTGAAGCCCACTGTGTTGACATATAAAATTCTTTTTAAAATTTACTTTAAATGACAAAAGAAGTATACATTTATGGGCTATAATGTGATGTTTTGATATGTGTTACATTGTGGAATGATGAAATCAAGCTAATTACCATATCCATCACCTCTCCTTTCTCTACACCCCAAATAAAATATCTTTCCATTTCAAACCAATATGGGAGGACCTACAGAGCAGCACGTCTTCCTACACCCCGCGAATGTTTTTAGTGATGTAGCTGTGATCTCATACTGAAACCCTGGCCTGGCTGAACGCCTTCCGAAAGAGGATCCATCAATAGAGCAAAACCAATCCTCGTGCTTCGTTGCCTCCAGTTCCATCGCAAACACCTTTCTTGCTTGTAGGCTGAATGGCAAGCTCTCCTTCAAGTTCAAACCTATGACCATTATGGGATGGTTGTTAACTGAAAGCAATGGAGCAATCTGTTTAGAGAAAACTAAAGTGCATTCTAAGGATTTCCTTTCCCCTGTCAGAACGGTGATAAAATGCCAGAGTGGCATCCTCCATATGCATCCTCGGTAATTCACTGCAATTAGGCAGCAATGAGGAAAAAGCCCCGATCCAGTATTACAGACTCAATGTACTACGATTTTCCATCCACACAGAATCTGTTCCTCAGATTACACACTGTGTTGAGAAAGCTTTTGTAATCTCACCAAGTCTCTGACATGAGACTTGAAAAAGGAGAGTAAAATAAGCAAAAAGTCTTAAACAAATTTCGTTTGGCAGTCTTTTTTCTTTTTTCTTTTTAAAAAATTTGCCAGGGGGTATGTGTGCTTGCAGGGGTAGGGTAAGAAAGCATTCCCCAGAAGGACTAGCCACTCTGCAATCCCTTCCCCTCCATTTCTCCAGTCCCTCCAGATGATGGGCATTCGGGCACACACACTGGCATGCCTCCCAAGCCACTAGTCCAGAACTCGAACCGCGCAGTCAGCCGTGTGGGGTACAGCTACCCCAACCACCATACTACAGGCTGGCCCTGGCACATTTTTAAACCTTCTTGTTTTTGAGAGAGATTTTTGCTATAGAGTGTGTTTACTCATTATGGGATGGTTGTTAACTGAAAGCAATGGAGCAATCTGTTTAGAGAAAACTAAAGTGCATTCTAAGGATTTCCTTTCCCCTGTCAGAACGGTGATAAAATGCCAGAGTGGCATCCTCCATATGCATCCTCGGTAATTCACTGCAATTAGGCAGCAATGAGGAAAAAGCCCCGATCCAGTATTACAGACTCAATGTACTACGATTTTCCATCCACACAGAATCTGTTCCTCAGATTACACACTGTGTTGAGAAAGCTTTTGTAATCTCACCAAGTCTCTGACATGAGACTTGAAAAAGGAGAGTAAAATAAGCAAAAAGTCTTAAACAAATTTCGTTTGGCAGTCTTTTTTCTTTTTTCTTTTTAAAAAATTTGCCAGGGGGTATGTGTGCTTGCAGGGGTAGGGTAAGAAAGCATTCCCCAGAAGGACTAGCCACTCTGCAATCCCTTCCCCTCCATTTCTCCAGTCCCTCCAGATGATGGGCATTCGGGCACACACACTGGCATGCCTCCCAAGCCACTAGTCCAGAACTCGAACCGCGCAGTCAGCCGTGTGGGGTACAGCTACCCCAACCACCATACTACAGGCTGGCCCTGGCACATTTTTAAACCTTCTTGTTTTTGAGAGAGATTTTTGCTATAGAGTGTGTTTACTCACTAGGAGATAGAGACGGAGAGACAGAAAGCGAGAAATCACCCCTCAGGGGGATAATCGCTCCGCAATCCCTTCTCCTCCATTCTCCTCACATGATTTTAGACAAACGCACACGCGCCCAGCAATGTTTTTAAGCCACTGGGTGTGGGACTCGAATTGCCGTGAACGGCATAAGGGAGTCCAGCGACATCACTATTACATCATTTGCTCGTCTCAGCACATTTTTAAATTGAGATTATGTTAAGTTCACTTTGAGGTCCCCAAAATACCTGCAAATAAAACGAAAAAACCTTTAAGTAAATGTAGAATTCTATAAACACAAAGTGTGTGCTGAAGATGTATTTCCACCTGTAAATACTGAAACAAAGAAAAATAAATTGAGATTATGCTAACAACACGCTCCCTACTATCTCATTTTGAAATAACTACAGCACATATGACCATAGTGCTTTTTTATTGGGGTGGGGGGATTCAGGATTTCTAGATTTACTGCAATCGAATTAAAGCAATGCAAAGTGTGGACAGACTCAGCTCCCCAGAGCTGGAGTGCCACCTCCAAGACTCTACTTATCTCAGGGACACACGTCATCAAAACCAGGACCCCAGACTATCTCGTGGACAGGCTCTTTCAGCGGACTCTCTGCAATTCAGCGATACACACAGTGAGTCGGGCTCACTTTATCCTTCTATGTGACATTATTTCATCACAGCCTGTGTGACACAGCACTTACTGCCAAAGAGAACGCCTTAGGAACTTTCACTCATAGTCCCAAAAAATGCTCCCTTGTATTTACTCAGTAATCCATTCAAGAATGAGTCGATTCACGCATTAAATCCCTTGCCTGCTCCATCACTCAGCAAGCGTTTATTAACCACAGGTAACCGAGCAACAGGGGAGCCACCCGTGGTAAGGAAACCGGACTCCTGCATCACCACACGGAGGACCGCTGGTGTACCTTCACGGTATGCTAACTGCACTCTGGTTATAGCAATTACCTAATTAATATACTGTGAAAAAATACAAATCAGGGCGATGACCTGTCCAGAGCTGTCAGGATAAGCTTTGGAGGTGAGATATCAAGTGAATGTGTCTAAAAATAGTGGTTCCCGAACTCCATTGTGTCGGGATCACCCAGGGAGCTTGTTAAAAACAGATTACCAGGCTCTCTTTGTTTAAAAAAGTGGGATTTTTATTTTGTATTAATGACAGAGTGCATGCGTGTGAGGGAGAGAGAAATGAGCATCCTCTACAAGGTCTGATCACACCCAGCCCCTTCCTCCAGCTCACTGGATCTTGGGTGCCTGCATGCAGGCCCAGCATGCTCAGGCCAACCAGGCTGGGATTCAACACTGTGCTCACCACCTGGGATCTGGTTTCTCTTGAGAAGTGCTGGACCCTCTTCTAATCCGGTTAAGAGGTATGTGGGAGTACTGGCCCCCACCTAAGGGCACCCAGGTCTACGCAGCCCCTCCTCTGAGCTGCCACCAGCCGATTTTCCCTCAGCCATTCCAGTTCAGTAGGTCTGGAGCACACTTGAAAAGCCAAGTCTTAAAGGAGATGAAAGATTTTGTCAAGAGAGAAGACAGTCAAAGGCATTCAAGGGAGAAGGAATGACGTGATCAGAATGGTTTGGGGGGCTGGAAGAGCATGGTGTGTTTGGGAACAGCAAGACGTTCGGTGAAGCAGCGCCACAGGTATGGGACAGGAACAGGGAGATAATGCCGGAAAGGCAGAAGGAGTCAAAAGGAAGAGCTGTCCTCTGCAAGCAAGAGTTTGGATCCCGCCTCCTCAGAGAGAGCTTGAAAGCAGAGCCTTAGCTTCCTAAGCCCAGGTAGCAACAAAAATAAGTACGCTAAAGTGAGCATGTATAGCTACTAATACTTCCGTTACCTACAAACTCCTACCAGATGACAGGGGACCAGCACAGTAACGTGGTCTAACACGGATTCAGTGTGAGACTCCAAAGTGATCATTCTTGCAGCAACCAGCCTTGCGTTCTTATCTCATTCCTGACCTAAGAGACAAGTGCTGTGTAAGTGCCGTGTTCTGAGCTATAAGCAGAGTAACGCCTGATTCAGTCTACTTCACAGAAGCCTCTGGGAGATGACACGTGGACACTTTTCAAATGTTCCTAGGAAGAGGTATACAATTTACTTGTAAGGAGTGTCCATTATTTCATTATTTTAAGGTATTGCTCAAACCTGATGAGACACAAATGGCTGATTATCTTAGAAGCAACCAGAACTGACAGAGAATAATGCAGAAAGGCAGGCAGACAGGCTAGCGATCAGTTAAGGAAACCAGTGACCATAAGGAGGAATATCACGACTTCATCAGGAATTCTTGCCGGTAGTTCAATGCTGAGTGCCCTCCTCCCACTATTCAAGACAAATCCAACACAAAGAACATTTCCCAACTCATCAAACTGGATGAAAAGCCAGGTGCCAGTGCCCTCTGAGTCTGTAAAACATGTCGCAGTGGGATAGATAATCTCTAAAATCGCCATGAGTAATATTCCACAAAATCAGAGCCATGTTTATTATACCAAATCCCACGCTACCACCACCACAAATGTCTGTCCATACAGGCAACATAACAGGGGAACAGTGAAAGGGACTGCTGAGAGCAAGATACTGAAGTAGGCTTGCTGTTAGTACCCTGTCCAAACAGCGCGGACACTGGGGAAAAGACTTTAGCAAATGTTGGATATCGTTGCTGGATTTTTGTTTTTGTTTTTGAGACTGGGTCTTGCTATGTCTCAATCTTCCTGCCCCATCCTTCCAAGTGGCTGGGCCACCACTTGGCTGGCTTTTAGCACGGGATAGGAATCAAACCCAGGCCTCCCAGTGGCCCAGC
Source organism: Tupaia belangeri chinensis (assembly GCF_000334495.1). Taxonomy (NCBI): domain Eukaryota; kingdom Metazoa; phylum Chordata; class Mammalia; order Scandentia; family Tupaiidae; genus Tupaia; species Tupaia belangeri. The sequence goes on along the minus strand of NW_006159515.1, from coordinate 5,761,733 downwards.
CTGCTAAGCAGCAGCAATCTACCACCGGGTGCTACCATGGCAGGGCCATAGTGTCTCCGTTTCTAAATGTGCTATGAGGAGAGTTCTGTCTGAACCAAATATATTCTGAGCTCCATACATGGACAGTTCCTCTGTGATCAGAGGGGGAAAACAAGAGATTAAAATAGTTTGTTTTAAAAAGTTTACTGTTTTCGGGGACCAGCAGATGGTATATTGGTTACGTGGCTGGACTCCCATGTAGTTGACCATGGTTCAAATCCTGAACCTGGCAGCTTAAAACTCATGCTGGGCACGTGTACGTGCATGCCCAAAATCCCAAGAGAACAATAGAAGAGAAAGGACTGCAGCATGGCCATCTCCCCTGGGGCGGGGGAGTGATCTCTTGCTTTCTGTCTCTCTAACTCTCTGGCAGCACACACAACCTATAGCAAAAATCTCTCTTAAAAAAAAAAACCTCTCTGAAAAAAAAAAAGTTTACTGTTTTCTTTCATTATATTTAGAATTACATGACAGAGCCAGCAGGTGGCGTGGTGGTTAAGGTGCTGGACTCCTGCATGGCCACCTGCCAGTTTAAGTCTCGAACCTGGCAGCTTGAAAATCATGCCGGGCACATGTGCGTGTGTGCCCAAGATCCTGAGAGAATGGAGGAGAAGGTGGCCTGGTCTCCCCAGGGTGGGGATGGTGGGGTGATTTCTCTCTCTCTCTGGCAAGTGTACACATCCTATGGCAAAACCAAACAAGCAAAATTACAAACTAACCTACGGAATTTGCTCATGCTAAAAATCCAAGGAAATAAATGGGTTTTATCCCAGAGATAAAAATGTATGACATTACTTTCAATAATGTAATGCACCCAGAGACCACACTGGAATCATCCAGGAAGCAACAGTACAATTTCTAGTTTATTTACAGTGTTGATGAGGGCACTGGAAGAAAGGCAGACGGCGCTTAACTGTAACACGTCTGAGGTCAACTAGGCCTTCTTCAAGGAAGACACTTACAAGTGTGGCTAGAAGGAAGACGGAAAGACAAAGAATAGCTGAGTGAGCATGAGTTCTGGGGTGGCAGGACAGCAAGTGCAAAGGCCCCGAGGCACAAAAGAGCTTTCCCTCGTTGGGGAGCTAACAGGCGGCCACCAGGTTTCAGCGCAGTGATCCAAGGGAGGCTGGCACACGGTGAGTCTGGGGGCAGTAAGCAGCGCAGACCACACGGGCCTTGCTGCCCCAGGCAGGCACACTAAGGACTGTGAGTTTTCAACCGGAGCTAAGGGGAGTCATTAAAGGGTTTTAAGTAGAAAATGATATATGGCCTAAGTACCCTGGGGTGGGAGGGCTTCAGATGCAAATATGCTAGACCAGCACAGGCCGGAAGTGGCTAGAACAACAAACGTGGGTGACAGCGCCTAAGAGGATGCTGGCCAAGGAGAGAGCAAGAAGAGTGTTCTCGGAAGCGCAGGTGCTACTGGTAATTCCCACAACCTCCGTCTCACTCACGCTGTGTCCACGCTGCCAACCAGGATGCAACCGTGACAGCGGTCCACGCCTTCCAGACCAAGCCCTAAGAGCAATTCATCAACAGCGGGTTTCTGATACACCCTCTCAAGCAATCTTGAGCTAAGATTATGATTAATACTAATACCACACAGCTACTTCATTCTTCGGGTGTTTGGACTTAGACTCAAACTGCACTGTAGCCACTTCCATTATCCAGACGGTCTAATAATGAAAGGATTTCTGACCTGGAAGGGATAAGCTAATCCTTTACCTTCCTTTGTCTTACTGTTTACATGTGATTATGACAGTAACTTGGAATTAAGTAGTTCTGCCAAGGGTAAAGCAAACAGGATAGCTCTCTACAAAAAAAATGTGAGCTTTCTGAAATCCAAAGACACTCCACTTGTGCTGCCTGACCTGTGCCCATTTCTCAGCTGGCCGTAAGCTCGGAACGGTAAAGGAACCCTCCCTGCACGAGGCTCAGTGTGAGCAGGCGCACGTGGGGCACTGGCTGCAGAATGTCTGCTTCGCTGACTCCTGCCCACGCTGCTGCTGCTGCTGCTCGCGAGTCACTCACCTCTGGAACGTCAGGGAGCGTATGAAACCGCTGAGCCCGGGTCCTCTGTAGCTCCCTTCCCACTTTCTGCTAGTTCCTCAGGCACACACCCCATACCTACACCGGAGCAAGAGCAATATGGAAACTTGGGGGAAAATAAACTCACCTGTTCGGCTCACATTTCTAACGAAGCCTATGATTTGACCTGAGTCCTGCTGAGCCCATCTCAGAATTGCTTTATCTACAAAATTCTGCAAAGAAGGCCTTTCTCAAAGGCTGTGATCACATGTCTCCTGGTTACCTCTGCCGAAGTAAAAGCGGATTGGAACAACGTGAAGTGAGGTATACATTCGAAACTGCCCTCTCATCGGACATCCTTCTGGTTCTCAGAACACTTCTCTCCTTCACTCCGTTCTCCTGGGACCTGCCATGCACAGCCTTTGCTGTTTCCTTGTGGGAATTCACTTCCCCAGTCTCTGGCACTGCAGATTTGCAGCTCACCAGGAGGAAAAGTTCAAGTCCTGGGTGGTCTGGAATACTCCCCAGCCCTGGTTTTGTCATCTTTGTTATATAATAGAAAACACTTCCATGTGAGGCTCGTGGGAGAACAATTCAGAAGCATGTGTTTTCCAACCTCACAGTTAAGGAGGGGTTTGCTCTGCCTGAGTGTGGTATCAGCCCCACCTCAATCTCACCAACACAGCAAATCCCTCCTAAGTTCCCAGGATCCTATTTGGACAGGCCCTGAAGATTTTTCAGACTGAAAAGCTACTCTGCTTTTCCAAGAGAGGAGGCAAACCCCAGAAACACCTCCAGGACGGTGGTGAAAGGAGACCACGGTGCGCAAGCTGACGCTCTCCTCAGCTTTTCCTCTCCATCCGGTGGGACCTGGGAGTGAGTCACAGGTGCGAACAGCTGATGCGGTGGGCAGTAACGCCTTAGGGCAGAAGTGACCATAGCTAGCAGACATATGCCATCAGGGCAAAACCAACCAGGGTGATGAACGAAGCCCCCGAAGGCAGGAGCCATCCTACCTTTGTTGTTCTAACGGTGGTCACCCTCTGGGTATCAGCTAAGGCTGATCATTTGTGTAAGCAGCTGCATGGAAAACGCCTGTCACTCACCAGGCGATGAACACTTTAAGGCCCTTTTTCTTTTTGGAGAGGTTTTTGCTATAGGGCGCATGCGCTCACCAGAAAGACAGACAGAGACAGAGAGACAGAAAGTGAGAAATTACCCCCAAGGGCGGATGGCCACGCCACAATCTCTTCTCCTCCATTCTCCTCTCAGGATCTTGGGCATGCACATGCACCCGACATGAGTTTAAGCCACCAGATCTGGGACTCGAACTGTGGTCGACTACATAGGAGTCCAGCGACATAGCCATTATGCCAACTGCTGGTCCCTTGAAGGCCCTTTTTAACCCTGAGTGCACTTACATCATTCCTGGCCCTGATTTCCATCTGAATAACACAGGCAGAGTGCCACACCAAGCTATGTAAACTCTTTTAAGAGTTTCCTACACAAGAGAGTTGGTAAAATCCATAAAGAGGACTTGTGGTAATAGAAACTGTGGTCTTGGTCAGTTTCTTCTCCTTTCAGATCAACCTCCTAACTCCCCACTCAACTGAGTTCTTCTAACCCATCTCTGACCCAAACATAGCTCTCAAAAGAGGGCCATGGGATGTGAGGACGATCTGGCTGCGAAATCTGTCACCCCATTGATCGCCAGGGTTGATTTGGCTGATCTGGCTGGCTAGGCGGGTGTCCCCTTCCTCCCTCACCGCTCCACGTGCGTCCCTCCCGAAGCTGCGCGCTCGGTCGAAGAGGACAACCATCCCTGATAGAGGAGGACCGTTCTTTGGTCAAGGGTAAGGAGTAGCTGCACTCCCCTGCTAGAACCTCCAAACAAGCTCTCAAAAGGGGGCCATGTGGCTGCCAACAATCTGAATTCTTCCACATTACTGAGCTCACTCTCCAGTACCTGCAAGACAGTAATGGTGAGAGGCCACAGTATGGACTGTCCATCACGGTGGACCGTCTGAACCCATCTTGATCTGCTACAGATCGGCTGATGCTTCATGTTGGGCTATTATCAAACTAGTTAGTAATGCCAAACACATAGTGTGTGGGTAGTGGTGGGAGTTAGGGGTGGGTAAAAAGGACAGCCAGTTTGGAATAACAGTTTTGCTAACCACAGATAACAGTGTGCATACTAACTCAAAGATATGTATCAACACTCTCTTTTGTAATATTAATAAAAAACCTAACCTAAACTCAGTCACTGGCACTAGAAACTCAGACGTGATGTCTTCTGGAAATAAAAAACCTTGTGCAACAATTCCCTGAGATCCGTTAACAGTCTGTTCACCTAATTAATCTTGTGTTCACATGCTCAGAGGGTGTCTGTGCAGCCTAGAACATAGGCCACAGGAACAGTTTATGAACATAAACACACACACAACACATACATGCACACACGCTGGAAGGTACCCGGTGGTTTAAACTCACGCCAGGCACGTGTGCGTGCGTGCCCAAGATCCTTAGAGGAGAACGGAGGAGAAGGGATCGCAGTGTGGACATTCTCCCTGGAGGGTGATTTCTTGCTTCCTGTCTCTCTATCTTTCTCTTTCTCTTTCTGGCAAGGATACATGCCCTATAGCAAAAAAAAAAAAAAAAAAAAACCAACTCTCCAAAAAATTTAAAAATTTCATCTTCTCCTTGGACCAGCAGATGGTATAATGGTTACGTCACTGGACCCACACATAGTCAACCACGGTTCAAGTCCTGGACCATATGGCTTGAAACTCAAGCTGGGCACATGTGTGTGCATGCCTAAAATCCCAAGAGGGAAATGGAGGAGAACGGATTGTGGTGGGGCCATACCCCCTAAGGGGTGATTTCTTGCTTTCTGCCTCTCCAGCGAGCGTATGCACCTATAGTGAAATTTTAAAAAAGGAAAAACACTCTCTCTTAAAAATTTTTTTTTCATCTCCTAATATCCTCTCAGGATCTTGGGCATGCACATGCACCCGACATGAGTTTAAGCCACCAGATCTGGGACTCGAACTGTGGTCGACTACATAGGAGTCCAGCGACATAGCCATTATGCCAACTGCTGGTCCCTTGAAGGCCCTTTTTAACCCTGAGTGCACTTACATCATTCCTGGCCCTGATTTCCATCTGAATAACACAGGCAGAGTGCCACACCAAGCTATGTAAACTCTTTTAAGAGTTTCCTACACAAGAGAGTTGGTAAAATCCATAAAGAGGACTTGTGGTAATAGAAACTGTGGTCTTGGTCAGTTTCTTCTCCTTTCAGATCAACCTCCTAACTCCCCACTCAACTGAGTTCTTCTAACCCATCTCTGACCCAAACATAGCTCTCAAAAGAGGGCCATGGGATGTGAGGACGATCTGGCTGCGAAATCTGTCACCCCATTGATCGCCAGGGTTGATTTGGCTGATCTGGCTGGCTAGGCGGGTGTCCCCTTCCTCCCTCACCGCTCCACGTGCGTCCCTCCCGAAGCTGCGCGCTCGGTCGAAGAGGACAACCATCCCTGATAGAGGAGGACCGTTCTTTGGTCAAGGGTAAGGAGTAGCTGCACTCCCCTGCTAGAACCTCCAAACAAGCTCTCAAAAGGGGGCCATGTGGCTGCCAACAATCTGAATTCTTCCACATTACTGAGCTCACTCTCCAGTACCTGCAAGACAGTAATGGTGAGAGGCCACAGTATGGACTGTCCATCACGGTGGACCGTCTGAACCCATCTTGATCTGCTACAGATCGGCTGATGCTTCATGTTGGGCTATTATCAAACTAGTTAGTAATGCCAAACACATAGTGTGTGGGTAGTGGTGGGAGTTAGGGGTGGGTAAAAAGGACAGCCAGTTTGGAATAACAGTTTTGCTAACCACAGATAACAGTGTGCATACTAACTCAAAGATATGTATCAACACTCTCTTTTGTAATATTAATAAAAAACCTAACCTAAACTCAGTCACTGGCACTAGAAACTCAGACGTGATGTCTTCTGGAAATAAAAAACCTTGTGCAACAATTCCCTGAGATCCGTTAACAGTCTGTTCACCTAATTAATCTTGTGTTCACATGCTCAGAGGGTGTCTGTGCAGCCTAGAACATAGGCCACAGGAACAGTTTATGAACATAAACACACACACAACACATACATGCACACACGCTGGAAGGTACCCGGTGGTTTAAACTCACGCCAGGCACGTGTGCGTGCGTGCCCAAGATCCTTAGAGGAGAACGGAGGAGAAGGGATCGCAGTGTGGACATTCTCCCTGGAGGGTGATTTCTTGCTTCCTGTCTCTCTATCTTTCTCTTTCTCTTTCTGGCAAGGATACATGCCCTATAGAAAAAAAAAAAAAAAAAAACCAACTCTCCAAAAAATTTAAAAATTTCATCTTCTCCTTGGACCAGCAGATGGTATAATGGTTACGTCACTGGACCCACACATAGTCAACCACGGTTCAAGTCCTGGACCATATGGCTTGAAACTCAAGCTGGGCACATGTGTGTGCATGCCTAAAATCCCAAGAGGGAAATGGAGGAGAACGGATTGTGGTGGGGCCATACCCCCTAAGGGGTGATTTCTTGCTTTCTGCCTCTCCAGCGAGCGTATGCACCTATAGTGAAATTTTAAAAAAGGAAAAACACTCTCTCTTAAAAATTTTTTTTTCATCTCCTAATAGAATTCTTAAGTGATGAACTTTTTCTTGCTTTTTCAAGATCATCTGGCCTTCTGAAATCTTTAACTACTTGCTTCCAGCCACATCCTACCTGTCTGGAGCTACAGGAAAAACAACATAAATACCCTAAAACGTATCCTCAATGTCTCTTTTTTTTCATTTACAGAGAGTGATTAGAAATGATCAAAATGGGCTCAACCCCAGTGGCATTTGCAACAGGGTACCGCTGTGGAATACTGGGGCCACGTGGGAAGGCCCATGGTTTGGATCCTGGCTCGAAGATCCTGGCTGGCTGCCAGGCTTGGGAAGGAGGGTCACAGCATGGTGAAACTCTGTCGAGGGTACCTGTCTCTCTCTCTCCCTGAACAACACAGGCTTGCCTGCTCACTCACTCACTCACTCTCTCCCTCTCTCATGAAAAAAATAAAACTTTTTTTAAAAAATTAGGTTTCTGATAGAGCTATAGGTTGTTCTAAAAATTGAGACCATCAGTGAACACTTGGCCTTTGGAGAGTGCCCAGAATTTTCAGATAAGCGCACATCTGCACAAACTATCAGTTTCTATTTGCTTTACAACTCCGGTTAAGAGAGTGTGATTTGGACAGTCGCCTGCGTGCCTGTAACACAACATCCCAGTCTACAGGTGGGTGAATACTCACAGCGGAAAGGAAAACAGAAACTCAGCATCGACATCCTCATGCATCCCATCAACACACCCTCATTTGTTATTTGGCACAGAACTGGTAAAATATCACGTGAGTTGGGAGAAAAATAAGACAGCAACATCCACTTTTTTGGAGTGGCTGAAACATCCAATGCTCTGCTCATCTTACCCCACCCAAAGTCACATGTGAGAGCAGAATGACCTGGTCTGACCATACATGGAGGGGCTCCTACCTACAACTTCAGTGGTAAGTACGCACCAGTCCTTTCAATAACCCTTCTCTGGGCTTTCTCCTGCCACTACGCTCATCTGAAGACACAGCCATGCACGCAGTGCCCAGACACCAGAGACACAGATTTGAATGAAGAGGCACCATCTTGCCCTCTGTTAACAAGACCCCAGGACTTTAAGCCTGGCAATGCAATCGGCAGCTATTTTCGTTCACACCAACAGCAGCCAACCTCCCCAAAGCAAGATGCTTGGATTCCCGAACTCATTTTCCTGGGAGCTTGGTATCAGAATGGTTTACAGCTCATGAGACACTTCAGGGAAGTCCACCGACTAAAAACCTCATGCTCTCTCCAATTAATCATTTAAAATTTATCCCAGAAAACTGTCACCTTCTTGGCAAAGAAAGAGAAAAAATGAGGCATTCTCCTCCCAGGATGGAAACAAAAGCCCAAACTCACACACAGACTACCTGGCATTCAGATCCCATTCATTCCCTAGTTAGGAGAGGAATGACAGATGTCTTCCAAATCTTCCGTAATCACCTCCAGTGCCACCTTTGCTAACAAACTCCCCTCTAAAATGCAAATATCGTTTGGCAGATACCAGTCTATTAGCTATTTATACCATATTGTGACTTTTTAAAATCTGGTCAGAACCTACCATCCAGCTGAGATCATTCACACACAGAAACTGTCAAGTTCTGACACTGAAGAAAGAAGGGGGTGGAGGTCAGGAGCACGTGGGTAGGTAGGTGGCCACCCGGAGTGGGAGGCACTGAGCTGGGGGCTTGCAAAGGCCAAGGCAGAGCAGAAGAGGTCAAGGAAGGAGGTGGAGGGGCCTCCGCACATTTGCCCGAATACAGCCTCATCCTGAGTGGTGTCAGCGATCTCCTCCCTGCAACGAAAGCCTTTCAGCTCAAAGAACACACTGAGCAATTCCGGGAGTCTCTTCCCACTCCCATCTTACCGCTCTGGAACTCGTTTTGTATTACTGGGATAATTAGCTCAGTGCACTGCCTTACATTTACTCACTATTATAAAATGACTTTTCAATCTCTATTCGAACCGCTTAAATTTAGTTTAAAAGGTCTTGTTTTAAGTGAGAGACTTTGGGTAAAATAGCTCCCCTGAGCTCCTAAATGAAAGGAAGCGCTAGGAGCCCTGCGTTCTCTGTGCACGTGGCTACCCGTTCCTCTTGGCAGTCGAAATACAGAGTGGATTTTCACCCTCATTCCATCATGAGCAGGAGTCATGATGGCAGCCGGGACCCCCTCCCCCCCACACACACACACACACGAGCCCCTTTGTGGCTTTCTCTTTCCGTTTCCACTCAGTGTTCCACTCTGCAGATCTGTCAGAAGGCACGCCATGGGTACATGGGCCTGCCCAGACCTCGCGCTAAGGAAACCCCTGAGCTCACTTAAATCAGCTCACAGTCTAAACAAGATGTCAGCCAGCCTGTGGCTGAGAGAGAGCCTGAGGGTTGTGTGACATCAAGGATGACACGGCCTGGAGACATTAGTAAGAGACCCCAGGGAGCCTCGGCCACCTGCCCCAACGCAGGAGCAGGTTGAGGAGCAGGAAATGAGGGTTCGGCTCCAGGACCTGCCCTTGCACAGGCTCCTCCCAAAGTGCTGGACCTAACCTGCTATTTGTACCTTTTTCTTCCTTTTCTTTTTATAGAGGTTCTTGCTTCTGGGACATGTGTGCTCACCAGAGAGAGAGATGGAGACAGTGAGAGAGAAAGTGAGAAATCACCCCCCAGGAGGGATGGCCATCCGCAATCCCTTCTCCTCCATTCTCTTCCTGGGATCTTGGGCACACCCGTGCCCAGCGTGAATTTGAAGCCACCAGGTTTGGGACTCGAACAGGTGGTTGGCCATGTGCAAATCTAACAATGTAACCACTATGCCATCTGCTGGCCTCTCTTCTTCCTTTTCTTAAAGAGAGACTCCAACTTGTAAGAACACCAAGGAGTACAAAAGTTGGGTTTCTACCTGACCTGAAGGTTCCTCAAGCACTGGAATTCGGCAAGACCAAGTGTGAACCCGTGAGCTCCCTCGGCTCTAACCCCACCTCCACGTAAGCCTGCCTCCTCTTCTGTGCTTGCATCTGATTAGTGGCATCAGCACCTCCCAAGTCAGCAGACTGGGTGCTGACATTCCCTGCTCCCTCATCCACTTCCAGCCTGCAACGGTCAAGTCAATTCCAGCTCCATTTCAAAAAAAAACAAAAACAAAAAAAAATCATTCCAGTTTGACCCTTGTCCCTCACGCCCTAAGTCACACAGTGTATGTGGGGCCTCAGAGCTCTCACCACTCCATCTCCAGTCTCTCCCTTCTGATCTGACCCCTCTCAGATGTTAAAGGTGGCTCTGGGGACCAGCCGATGGCATAGTGGTTACATCGCTAGACTCCCACATAGTCAACTGTGGTTCAAGTCCTGGATCCAGAGGCTTAAACTCACACCAGGAGCATGTGCATGTGTGCCCAAGATCGCAAGAGGAGAACGGAGGAAAAGAAGAAAAGGGATTGTGCTGTGGCCATTATCTGGGGGTGGGGGGACTTCTCACTTTCTGTCTCTCTCTCTTTCTTTCCAGTGAGTGCATGCACCCTATAGCAAAAACTTCTCTTCAAAAAGGTGGCTCTGAAAATCCCCAAGTGGCCTGCAGGCTTCAGGATGTGAACACATAGTCCACACAGATAGCTCTTCACCAACTGGACGGCTCGTCCGGACCCAAGCTCTGAATGCCTCGGCACTCCTGAGAGCCACAGAACCCGAGACTCCTTCAGTCCTCCCCACCCACACGCACAACCTAATCTTAGCGTTGGTGCTTATCCTCAAAAATCCAGCTCAAATGTCACCTTCTCTTAAGTTCTTCTCCATCGTCCCTGCTCAATTAGCTCACATAGCCCTTTGATCTCTTGTGGAATTCAGCAATTACCTTTCCTACTAATGTTTACTTTTATTTCCCAAGCTGCACTGGGCTCCCTGTTCTTTTTGGTCTCATCCTTTAAAAAAAATTTTTTTCAAGAATTATTTTATTTAACTTTATTGATTTATTATTTATTTATTTAAATTTGACCAGAGAGGGACAGAGTGAGGTAGTGAAAGTGAGTAAGCCACCAGGTCTGGGACTCAAACTGCGGTCGGTCATGTGGAAGCCCAGCACCCTTAACCACCAGGCCACCTGCTGGCCCCTTGGTCTCATCTTTTTCCTCCACTGTGTTGGAATTCATTCATTTCCTCCGTCTTGACTTAATCTTTTTTGTGTGTCATTTATTTAATTTCTTGAATGAGAGAAAGACACACACACACACACACACACACACACAGAGGGACAGATACAGAGAGACACGTACCCCCGATAGGGTCTTCATGTCACAACCCAACCTCAGGCTCAGTCAGGGTCATGGAAAAAATAAATATAGTACCCCTTCATCTAATATTCCAGCACTGAGCAGACAACAAAACTATACACACATATATACACAAACACAGTCTGAACATGTCTATGTACTTATACACACAGCCACACACACACACCCCTCATACCCAAACTCACTGCATGTATACAATCTAGGTATAGAGGGAAATAATCTTTGGAAGTCGTATAGCATATAAAATAAAAACTATTACTATTCTCCTATAAAAACACAGATAAATTTCCTGCAACCATTAATATACTTTGAACATTCTGGTACCACTTCTGCTTCTATTTTGCTAGGTCTCCTTTTGTTAGCAAAGACCGGAAATAGAAAAAAATGCAGATTCAAATCAAGGTTACTTGAGGATGCAGCTGCCACGCTGGAATTTTTCTTTCATCAAAATGCATCGGGGAGTCCATATAAAGACAAGCTTGATCTACTTTATGAAAAGGCTATTTCCCAAGGAAACAAATGTAAAAACACACTTTATACTCAAACCTTAACCCTGAGTGCTTTTTTTTTTTTTTAGGCTTTTGTCATAGGACATGTGCACTTGTCAGAGAGAGACAATAAAAGGGAAAACCCCTCACAATAAAATAGTAAGTGAAAAAGGCATCAGAAACGAGTTATGGGTTATCATCCCATTTGTAATATTTACATAAGTAGAGAAAATATTAGAAGACATTACATTGCACAGGAAGCAGTAATAATTTCTGGGACTGTGAAGTTATGCATGCTTTTTGTTTTCTTTTTTCTCTGTTATTTCTAAATTTTCTATAACAATTATGCCTTCTAAATATGAAAGACAACAAAAATGTTACTTTTTAAAAAGTGAAAAAATCTGGCTTTACTACAATGGTTGGAGGAACGGCAATGCTCCTGTGCCGGCTGCTGGGAAGAACTGGGTTCTCATTTCAGATCACCCCCAGAACAGCTGCGTCTGTGCTATGCTAAGGAGCAGGAGGTCTGGTCCTGATGGCAGAACCGTCCCTGATGACAAGATCTTGGGTTGTGTCTCCCCCTTCATCCTTCCAGGCCATCCCAGATCTATCAGAATTCATCTGGAAAATCACTAGGAGTTTTTTGAAAGGGAAAGAAGGAAGAGTGTTGGCTGGAATGAAAACAGGGTGGAATGAGTTCCTGAAAGCTGGGTTCTCAGACTCATGGACAACAATCTGCAGAAGAAGACAACTTCGAGACCAACCAGGAGCAGAGAAATGAGCTGAGAAAAATGCCTCCTGGAAAAGAAGACAGCTGGTCCCCAGCAGGCAAGTCAGGGGCCAGCTCGGCCAGGAAGATGGAGGGGTCACTCTGCAGAGAAACCCCCTTCAGGACCGGTGAGGAAGACAGGAAAGAAACAAGCAGAAGACTTCTGGAAACGGAGATGGTGGCAGTACCAGAAGAAAAGGGCCAGGGCAGACCCCACTGCTGAAAGTGAGAAGGAGTTCAAGAACAGAATGGAGACCAGAGTGTAGAGTCCCAGAAAACTGAAACTGTGGCTTGTTGAAAGACTGGGACTTAGTGACCCAGCAGAAACAGCTGTCCCAGCTTCCTCCAAAAAAAAAAAAAAAAAGCTGCAAATAGCAGGAATAGCAGGGCGACACTGATGACAAGGAGCATGCAGTTCACAAAGTTGTGGCAGGAACAAAAGAATACTCCAATGCCACTCTAGGAACTCAGCTGCTCTCCGAAGTCCTCTTGGCTCACTGTGATGCACGGACGCCCCACGTTTATGGGGCACCCCACCTACTGAGATCATGTCTAAGAATCAGAGCAATGTTGGCCTGCATGCCCCTTGATGAGAACAGCCTTGTGTTACGGCTGGCGCTATCTGCGTGCTTTCTGCAACATCTGGCAAAGAGTCGGGCATCTCTGTTTGCTGCCAGTGATTACAAAGCGGCTCCTGCCGAGTCCATGGCCAAGCCCTGGGAGGGTGTACTGACCACTCGGCTATATCTGGGATCTGTAAACACCTTTCATTCTTAGATTTGTCTTGTGTAATCGACATTCTTTAAAATTGTTCACATATAACATGTCTTACGTTTCAGCTTGGTTTCTAGTTCGTTTTAAACAGAAAATAGGAGTCCAGGCTTCTTTCTCATTTCGAAGTTGCTACCAGTGTATGCAGTGATTAGTGTATGCAGAGATTAGACAAAGAAGAAACATTCAATAGGACATGTTATTGCCTAGTGGGCAACATGGCTTGAATGCTGGCGGTTCTATCCCTTTGACACCACACAGTTTTCTAGTATGTGTTAAAGGTATGTGACA
>NW_006159515.1:5741721-5748364 GCF_000334495.1 Tupaia belangeri chinensis | reverse complement strand
CGCTCTGGTGTCCTGATGCCAAAGGTTCGACTTAACGTATGTACCTGAAAACCCATGCACATGTACTTTTTGTTTTCTTTAATGGTGCTTTTACTAAAACAGCCCATCATTGGGGCCAGCAGGTGGCATAGTGGTTAAGGCACTGGGCTCCCATATGGTCAACTGTGGTTCGAGTCCCAGAATTGGCAGCTGGAGAATCACACCAGGCGCATGTGCGTGCATGCCCTAAATCCCAGGAGGAGAATGGAGGAGGAAAGCATGGCTATCCTCCCCGGGGGGGTCGGTGAGTTCTCACTTTCCCTCTCACTGTCTCTCTGTCTCTGGCAAGTGCACACACCTATAGCAAAAACCTTACTAAATAAATAAGCCCACCCTCTGCACGTCCATCTTTGTTATTCACTGGGCAGCCTATCTTTGCTCAAACTGTTGAAGGACGGTGGTTTGTCGCATGGCTTTTGTATTTGAGTCTAATGCATGTTCCAACATGATAGAGGCAATGCATCACTGTGTAGCCAGTTTTCGGCAGAAGGTGCTATTTTAGGAATCGAATTTCAGATCTTAAATAAAACCCATTTTTAAATTTCAAAAGCAAAAAACCAACAACAACCAAAAAAGTTGCTGCTTCTCATGAAGGCCATGGGAGAAATAAAAAGCAACTCTGATACTCTATTTCACAAGCAAGTCTTGAGCGAAGCAGTAACAGCTGTCCATGTTCCCACCCTGCGGTCTGCTGCTCTTTCCTTCTGACGTCCCTGACATAGCTATTCCGGCTCCACGAGGGTGATGGCCTTCCAGAAAACACACGCTCCCACCCCTATGGTGGGACCCTTCAGAATTCTCCAGGGATATTTAGGAATATTAGCAGTCATACTTCCGGGATGGAGGCACATTCATGTTCATTTGAACCCAGCATGACTGTTCACTTGCCTGAGTCGCTGCATTCTATTCAACAGACAACCCTATCAACAGCTTAATAGGAATAAAAAGAATCATGAGAGCAAACTGCTTGAAATCACAAGGGAAAAGTACAAACTTCCTTGTCTTGAATTTTTAAACACCTTAAAATAATCCTTTCTGGAGGGCAATCTGGATATACAAATAACAAAATCTTCTAAACGGTAAATATATTTTGACCCAGTTACTCTGGCCTAGAAATCTGCCAAGAAACAATCTGACTAGTGTTTAAGGTGCACATGCAGGCCTGGCTCTGCAGCACAGCAGTTAAGTGCAGTGTATAGGGAACCAGATCCCACATGGCCAATTGCAGTTCAAATCCCGGCCCCCACAGATTGAAAAACATGTCAGGCACTGTGTGCCTGTGTGCCCAAAATCATGACAGGATGGAGAAATGGAGGAAAATGGGTTGTGTTACAGTCACATCTCACGGGGGGTGCTCTCTCGCTCTCTCTCTCTCTCTCTCTCTCTCTCTCTCTGGTGATTACACCCACTCTCTGGCAATTAAAAAATAAAACAAAATATACATATACAATGATGTTTATCACAGTATTTATAATCAGGAAAGAAATGGAATAGTGGGTGGGGCCTGCAGATGGCATAATGGTTACATTGCTGGACTCCCACGTAGTCGACTGCGGTTTGAGTCCTAAACCTGTTGGCTTAAAACTCACTCCATGTATGTATGCACACATGCCCAAAATCCCAAGAGGAGAATAAAGGAGAAGGGACTGCTGTATGGCCATTCCCCCTGGGGGAGATTTCTCAATTTCTGTCTCTCTCTGGTAAGCACACACACCCTATAGCAAAAATCTCTCTTTAAAAAAAAAATGGAATAGCGGGTACAGCTTATATAAAATGTGTTACATCCATAACATGAAATGACACCATTAAGGGTGAGGCATGATTGGGGCCAGGCAGTGAAGCAACCGTAATGCAACTGGACGGATACAGTAAAAGTACTGGTTTATACAGGGGCTGGGTTTGCAGCCTGGGCCCTC
Organism: Tupaia belangeri chinensis; assembly: GCF_000334495.1. Lineage (NCBI taxonomy): Eukaryota > Metazoa > Chordata > Mammalia > Scandentia > Tupaiidae > Tupaia > Tupaia belangeri. The sequence continues at coordinate 5,746,409 of NW_006159515.1, read as the reverse complement.
CTGAGACACCGGTGCGCACTCTCTGACCAGGTCTGCTGAGCCTGAGGTGAGCTTGGCATGAGGACCCTGACTGCGGAAGGTACCTGAATGCCTCCCTTCCCTCAGCCTCTCTCTCAGAAGGAGGAAACGAACAAATCTGAACAAAAAAGAATGAGGTGTAAATGTATACTTATTGACAAGGAAGGATGTTTGTGATACATTTTTTTGGCCTTTCAAAGCAAGATCCGAAACTATATAATACAATAACACTCCTATTACACTGTGGATTAGTCAGCTTGGGAAACCATGACAAATACCACAGAAATTCATTTTCTCACAGTTTTGGAGAGAGGGTGCCCAAGATGAAGAGGCCAGCACGTGACTGGCCTCTTGCCTTCTCTTGGTGTCCTTACGTGGTGCATGCGCAGTCTGTGGGGGATTCTCTCTTCCCCCTTCTATAATGCCGCAGTCCTATCAGATTAGGGCCCCACCCTATGACCTCATCTAACCTCCACTGCCTCCTATAGGCTCTATTCCAAATACAATCACATTTAGGGATAGACAGAGCTTCGACGTACCAATTGGGGAGGAAAGGGCCACAATTCATCCATAGTAACCATTACATATGTTTTATGAACAGGGCCACCCATGCACAAAATCCTGGTAGGTTGTACCTCATAATGCTTTGACTCAGTGTTTAGTGCTGTGTCGTGGGCGTAGCATGCTTTGATTCTATAATAAATGCTTATTACTAATCTAAAATTGAATAAGTATAAAAATAAGCCCCACTGGGGACTAGCAGTTGGGGTAATGGCTATGTCGCTGGACTCCCATGCAGTCGACCATAGTTTGAGTCCCAGACCTGGTGTCTTAAACTCACAGTGGGTGCATGTGCGTGCGTGCCCAAGATCCCGAGAGGAGAATGAAGGAGGGGGAATTGCGGCATGGCCATCCCTCATAGGGGGTGATTTCTCACTTTCTGTCTCTCTGTCTCTCTGTCTTTCTGGCAAGTGCATGCGCCCTATAGCAAAAACCTCTCCAAAATAAAAGAAAAAAGAAAAATAAATAAATCCCACTGATAAATAAGATGGTTAATCTTAACAAAGTGCAGGGGAAGGACCAGGCCTCTCTTACACTGGCTCATGTTGGCTGCACTGAAAAAAAAAGGCGACAACAACAGAGGCAATCTCAGCTGAGAGGCAGGAAATGGATCTAGGAATCAGCGCAGACTGTTCCTTGAAAACATCAGCCCAATCTACCGTTGTGCTCAAAATAGACAACGACAGCCACTGGCATTATTAGGAAGGATATGACAAATAAATGGAAACACAGCCTCCCCAAAGCCGAGGTCCTGAGGAATGTCGCAGGCTCGTGCCCAGCACCAGCAGGCTCCTGCCGTCCTCACACCTCCAGGGGGTCAGAGGGAGTACCAAGGAGCTCTTAAGAAACACCTCTTACAATCACCACACGTCTTACTCTCCCCAACTGCCTGGAGCCGACCGGAATGATGCCCCATTGGTTTACCAACTGTATTGATTGTACTATTTACCTCCCACCCCATCCCACCTGTCCTTGCCCCCAAACATACACACAGATAAGCGCGAGCAGGACTGAGGGCCTTACAGTCCAGAGGGTGTACTGCTGCAACTCTGGTCCCTTTACACAGGATACATCATCACTAAATGACTCTTAAATAAGCACATGATAAATTAAGGGATTTTCATAGCCAACAGTTGTTTTGTTTTGTTTTTTAGAAAGGACTACTTAGCCTGCAAGACTAAAGTCGTCTGATAAATGTCAATATGGTAAACAAAGGCTGAGGGCATGCTGAAGACATTTAGCAAATCCTGGAATAAAAGAACCATGAAAAACACGAAGGCTTTAAGGCAATGAGACCAAAAAAAAAATGTTAAATATTAATTTACAAAGAGTAAAATTGTAGCTGCACTGTCCCAACATGTCACAAAAGAAAGTGAAGACAGGTATGTGACTTCGAGCAGTCTGCCCTCACTGGTGCTCTTAATGAAGCAGCTGACAGGTCCTAGCTGCTCCCTGCGTAATAAATGAACAGCTTCTTCCACTTCAGTTATGACTGTCAAAGATAGAACACGCCACAGAATAATCCCACAGCTCTTCAATGCTTCCCTAGTCATGCTAAGGCAGTAAAATGATATTACTAGTTATGATTACAATAGGTCAAGTCCTAGGCAGTAAGATTGGGTCCATCACAAACCTTTCCAGACACGGAAAAATGGAATTTCTCAAGTATTTTGTTTCAGCTCAAGCTTCCATCCTTATGGAAGCCCTCAAGGTTAAAGTCGCTCCTGTCCTCACATAGTCCCTGCATATCTTATGAGTCAGCATCCCCATCATTGTACACTCGGTACCCAAAAAATACGCATTCAAGATTCTTCTTTTATTTTAAAGAGGTTTTTGCCGTAGGGCATGTGCTCTCACCAGAGACAGAAATGGACAGAAACAGTGAGAGGGGACGTGAGAAATGTCCCTCCAGGGGAGAGGGCCATGCCACAATCCTTCTCCATTCTCTTGAGATCTTGGGCACACATGCACACGTACCTGCCCTCAAGTTTAAGCCACCAGGCCTGGGACTCCAACCACAGTTGGCCATGTGAGAGTCCAGAGACATAACCACTATGCCATCTGTTGGCTCCTCTTTTTTTTTTTTAATTTGCTATAGGGCATGTGTGCTCACTGGAGAAAAAGAGAAAGAGAGAGTGAGTGAGAAAGCTCCTGCATGGGGGATGGCCACGCCACAATCTCTTCTCCATTCTCCTCCCAGGATTTTGGGCACACAGGCACACATGCTTGGCATGTTGTCACTGAGCCTGGAACTCAAACCACCCGGTTGACCATGTGGCATCCAGCGGCCTAACCACAATGCCACTGCCCAAGATCATTTCTTGAATGATCTGAACTAATATATTTAATAAATTACAAAAGGTAAAATACTTTAAGAAAACTCTATTGGAAATAAAATCTATCCCAACTCAGTCCTGCCCCTTGATGATGGTAAAATTACTAGTCAAGGGACCAGCAGACAGCATAATGGTGGTTATGTCATTCAACTCCCAAGTAGTCGACCACGGTTAGAGTCCCAGACCTGGCAACTTGAAACTCATACCAGGCACGTGTATGTGCGTGCCCAAGATTTTCGGAGAGGAAAATGGAATAGAAGGGACTGCGCCATGGCCATCCCCACTGGCAGGTGATTTCTCGCTTTCTGTCTCTCTGTCTCTACAGCAAGCCCATGCACCCTATAGTAAAAATCTCTCCAAAAAAATTACTAGTCAAACATGAAGTGTCAATACTTAAAACTCAGTCTGTCCTCAATTGACAAATAAGTCCAGTTCCCAATATACCACCTACGAGGATACAGATTCACTCTGTTTAAATATAAAAATAAACTTTCAGCAAGAAAATGCATAGCCCCAGCCCTAAGCCAACAGCTGCACTCAAGATAGCTCTTTCTCACTTCAGTCATCCTTAATAATCATAAAAATTTTTCTTCACTATATAGCTATTAGCTTATTACCCGATATTTTCCTTTGTTCTAAACAGATTTAAAGTGACTCATGTATATACGTACACATATATCAATACAATAAAACGTACTTTAATAAGCAGATGAGAAAAAGCACACTATGATAAATTGGTAATACAAGAAGATAAGCAAAATTGAAACACAACATAAAAAAATTTTTGAAAGAGCCTACATATCTGTTAAAATTACGTCATATTAACAGTTAACTGAAGACTTGGCCGAGATCAGTTAAGTGAACTATATAAAAACAAAGTAGTTCCTCAGGAAGTGCACAACCACTGAAAGTATGGAAAGAAGAAATTTCTTTCAGGGCTCTTCATAAAGGAAACACCAGGAAAAAAAAAAAAAGGTAGAAATAATGACAATGTTATTAATAGCCCACAATTAGCACTTACATATGTGCAAGACATTGTCCTAAGAGTTTGAGAAATTTTCACTCATTTAATAACCCTATGAAGTAAGTATTGCTATTACCTACAATACAGCAGGTAAGGACAGAGAAACAGACTGGTTAAGCAAATTGCCCAAAGTCACACAGTTGTAGGTTTAGGACTCAAATTTCAAAGGCTGACTCGAGTCAGCACTTTTTTTTTTTTTTTAAGAATTATTTTTTATTTAACTTTATTATTTTAATTTGACCAGAGAGGAACAGTGAGAAGCAGAGGGAAAGTGAGAAAGCAAGCCGCCAGGTCTGGGACTCAAACCACAGTCAGCCATGTGGGAGTCCAGCGCCCTTACCCACACCACCTGCCCGCCCCAGAGTCAGCACTCTTCACTACACTACAATGACTCTTGCTGCTCCAGAAGCAAGTCAGCGATGCCCGCAACAACATCCTTACAGTACACACCCCTTTCATAAGGACGTTTCGTATGTGTTTCAGTGTCAGCCAAGAGAAAAACGCCAAGAGCAGAAATTCCACTGGGGTCCTAACAAGGCAGTCTGGGGATGTGGCCCTCTGAATGATGGGCAGACCCTGGGGACATGCAGAGCCTGGAAGAATGCAAGGTTCCAGTCCTTCGGGTTACTCTTTGTGGATACTATATTCCCCCACAGAATCTAGTCTGTACTGAGTGGCTCAGATGAGGGGTATGCCCTCCAATGGCACACCTTCCCTGCTGACGACTATGGCAGCCTGTGGCTCAGAAC
>NW_006159515.1:5710395-5741297 GCF_000334495.1 Tupaia belangeri chinensis | reverse complement strand
TACAAAGGTGACGCGCGTACGCACTTTTTTTTTTTTTTTAAGAATTATTTTTTATTTAACTTTATTATTTTAATTTGACCAGAGAGGAACAGTGAGAAGCAGAGGGAAAGTGAGAAAGCAAGCCGCCAGGTCTGGGACTCAAACCACAGTCAGCCATGTGGGAGTCCAGCGCCCTTACCCACACCACCTGCCCGCCCCAGAGTCAGCACTCTTCACTACACTACAATGACTCTTGCTGCTCCAGAAGCAAGTCAGCGATGCCCGCAACAACATCCTTACAGTACACACCCCTTTCATAAGGACGTTTCGTATGTGTTTCAGTGTCAGCCAAGAGAAAAACGCCAAGAGCAGAAATTCCACTGGGGTCCTAACAAGGCAGTCTGGGGATGTGGCCCTCTGAATGATGGGCAGACCCTGGGGACATGCAGAGCCTGGAAGAATGCAAGGTTCCAGTCCTTCGGGTTACTCTTTGTGGATACTATATTCCCCCACAGAATCTAGTCTGTACTGAGTGGCTCAGATGAGGGGTATGCCCTCCAATGGCACACCTTCCCTGCTGACGACTATGGCAGCCTGTGGCTAGAATCATCACCTGAGCTGCAGGTAGGACACACACCTTCCCTCCAAGGCGGAGGGCCCTGACAAGGACCCGTATCTGCCATAAGACAAGGTCAGCCTACCTGTGCACAAAGGGAACTCAAGGGAATGCCAATAGGCAGGGCCCTTTAAGAGGAGCTTTGGGTGGCTCAAACCAAAGACAGTAAGATTCTCAGCATGCCATGGAATAGCTCTCCACAGAGCTAGTCTGGATGAGAGCATAAGCAATTACCAATCCCGACCGTAGCAAACACACGAAACACTCAGCCTTGAACCACATAACCTCTTGATAAAACTCCAGGATTATAGGGTTGGAAAGCACAATTCGGGGGAGTTGAGTGTCAACAGGCTAGGAGAGATTATTAAAGGTGAGCCAGTTATTGTTCGGAGAAAACTATGAAAAAAAATCACACTTAAGTTTCAGAATCGAGCGATCCCAGTATATCTTCTCGGCAGTTTCTCTAAGTTCAGGCTCAGGGCAATGAAACCATTTCATCAGAAGTCATTCATTAACTGAGCACTTAGTATAAACCAGGGACTGTCCCAGTTGTTAGGACAGAGCAGTGAATAAAACAGATTAAAAAAAAAAAACTCCTGCTACCAGGCCGGTTCCATCTCCATCACTCAGTGGTTAAGGAAGCCGGATCCCAGTGGTTGACTGCCTGGTTCAAATCCTGGCCCCGGCAGCTTGAAATACGTGCTGGACATTTGTGCATGTATGCCCGAAAGTCAGACAGGATGGAGAAATGGAAGAGAACGGATTGCAGCATGACCATGCCCTACTGGAGGTGAGGGGGTGCTTTCACCCTCTCCTTCTCTTTCTGTCTGTCTCTCTCTGGCAAGTACACGTACCCTTTGGCAAAAGGATTTAAAAAAAAAAAACCTCTCCTGCCATCCTTTATTTTTTCTTACAGTACCATAAATATACTCTAAGTAACACTACTACTCACTATTACTACACTTCGGCTATTATTTTGGACTATGAATACAGCAGGTAAAGATAAATGCCATGAAGAAACTACACAGGGGGTGCAGAAGAGAGGCGAGGGGCATCACAGGGTGAACAGTGGTCAAGAGAGCCTCGTGGACAGGGAGGGTCTGAGTGAAGACCCGGAGGAGCCAGACAAATGGAAGATGTTCTAGGAGAGGACAGCAAGGAGTGGTGAGAACAAGGAGAGGAATGAGAAGGAGTGAGGAAGAAGCAGCAGGTGAAGAGGAGAAAGCGAGCCACAGTGGGCATAGCTGAGATCCTTCTGCAGGCCACCCTCAAGATTTGGCATTTGACCCTGAGCTACCAAAGGGGCTCTAAGCAGATTGATGACATGATTTGACTTGCCTTTTCGAAGGACCACTCTGCCTGCCACAAGGAGAGGAGGCTCCGGGGGCAAGGGCAGAAACAGGAAGACCAGTGAGGAGTGAGAGGGTACATCTTTCCAGCCACAGCGAGGTGCCACAAGCACACAGGTCCTGCTGATCCCGGCGGTGCACAGGAGCTGCGTTGCAGAAGCCCCAGCCCAAAGCTCTGATGAAGCTCCTGGCTCGTTACCATTCCCTTGTGCAACAAAAGGGAAAAGCATAAGAATCTTTTTTTGGGGGGTGGGGGGTTGGGGAGAGGTTTTTGCTATAGAGCGCGTGCGCTCGCCAGAAAGACAGAGAGATAGAAAGCGAGAAATCACCCCCCAGGGGGGATGGCCATGCCCCAATCCCTTCTCCTCCTTTCTCCTCTCGGGATCTTGGGCACGCATGGACATGCACCTGGCATGAGTTTAAGCCACCAGGTCCAGGACTCAAACCGTGGTCAACTACATGGGAGTACAGCGACATAGCCATTATGCTAACTGCTGGTTCCCCAAAATAAGAATCTTTAAAATCAGATTAACCAATGACAAATCATCCGGCTTCGGGGACCAGCAGCCTGTGGCATGGGAGGGGCACTGCCATCACTGGTCATCGAGTCATGGACTAATGGGACGGAGCGCCGTCAAGATCTGCTCTTTCTCATCTCTGCTACTCATCATTCTTAGAAGCATATTCCAAAATATATCAGAGCTTAAAATACTCAACAGTTAATATAGCGCCACTTAAATTCCATACCACACCTAAGCCTGATTCCAAATGCATCAGATGCCTCCAGTGACGCTCTCCTTTCTTCCTTCCGAGTATTTCAAGCGCTACTGTCACATAAGCCCCTCCACAAGAGCCATCCCTGCTCCAGACCCCTGCAAGGCCGGGGCCACTCGATCTGATCCCAAGGTGCATCTGGAGGAAGCCGGATCCCAGTGGTTGACTGCCTGGTTCAAATCCTGGCCCCGGCAGCTTGAAATACGTGCTGGACATTTGTGCATGTATGCCCGAAAGTCAGACAGGATGGAGAAATGGAAGAGAACGGATTGCAGCATGACCATGCCCTACTGGAGGTGAGGGGGTGCTTTCACCCTCTCCTTCTCTTTCTGTCTGTCTCTCTCTGGCAAGTACACGTACCCTTTGGCAAAAGGATTTAAAAAAAAAAAACCTCTCCTGCCATCCTTTATTTTTTCTTACAGTACCATAAATATACTCTAAGTAACACTACTACTCACTATTACTACACTTCGGCTATTATTTTGGACTATGAATACAGCAGGTAAAGATAAATGCCATGAAGAAACTACACAGGGGGTGCAGAAGAGAGGCGAGGGGCATCACAGGGTGAACAGTGGTCAAGAGAGCCTCGTGGACAGGGAGGGTCTGAGTGAAGACCCGGAGGAGCCAGACAAATGGAAGATGTTCTAGGAGAGGACAGCAAGGAGTGGTGAGAACAAGGAGAGGAATGAGAAGGAGTGAGGAAGAAGCAGCAGGTGAAGAGGAGAAAGCGAGCCACAGTGGGCATAGCTGAGATCCTTCTGCAGGCCACCCTCAAGATTTGGCATTTGACCCTGAGCTACCAAAGGGGCTCTAAGCAGATTGATGACATGATTTGACTTGCCTTTTCGAAGGACCACTCTGCCTGCCACAAGGAGAGGAGGCTCCGGGGGCAAGGGCAGAAACAGGAAGACCAGTGAGGAGTGAGAGGGTACATCTTTCCAGCCACAGCGAGGTGCCACAAGCACACAGGTCCTGCTGATCCCGGCGGTGCACAGGAGCCGCGTTCCCCAGCCCAAAGCTCTGATGAAGCTCCTGGCTCGTTACCATTCCCTTGTGCAACAAAAGGGAAAAGCATAAGAATCTTTTTTTGGGGGGTGGGGGGTTGGGGAGAGGTTTTTGCTATAGAGCGCGTGCGCTCGCCAGAAAGACAGAGAGATAGAAAGCGAGAAATCACCCCCCAGGGGGGATGGCCATGCCCCAATCCCTTCTCCTCCTTTCTCCTCTCGGGATCTTGGGCACGCATGGACATGCACCTGGCATGAGTTTAAGCCACCAGGTCCAGGACTCAAACCGTGGTCAACTACATGGGAGTACAGCGACATAGCCATTATGCTAACTGCTGGTTCCCCAAAATAAGAATCTTTAAAATCAGATTAACCAATGACAAATCATCCGGCTTCGGGGACCAGCAGCCTGTGGCATGGGAGGGGCACTGCCATCACTGGTCATCGAGTCATGGACTAATGGGACGGAGCGCCGTCAAGATCTGCTCTTTCTCATCTCTGCTACTCATCATTCTTAGAAGCATATTCCAAAATATATCAGAGCTTAAAATACTCAACAGTTAATATAGCGCCACTTAAATTCCATACCACACCTAAGCCTGATTCCAAATGCATCAGATGCCTCCAGTGACGCTCTCCTTTCTTCCTTCCGAGTATTTCAAGCGCTACTGTCACATAAGCCCCTCCACAAGAGCCATCCCTGCTCCAGACCCCTGCAAGGCCGGGGCCACTCGATCTGATCCCAAGGTGCATCTGGCATGCCAACACCCCCTTCTCAGTCTCAGAGGGCAGCCTCACAACCGTGAAACGTTTCGGTGTTTCGCACGCCTCGCCCCAGCGGGCAGCTGCTGGCAAGACACACACAGAAACTCGCACATACATTTGTTCCCACACGTTCTGACAAAAACTGTGATAAGAACAGAGACAAGAAATGGGAAGGCATCCCGAGAGAGGAGGAGACCGATATGCAGCGTCCTCATAAACCTGGTATCGGTGAGCAGGCCATCAAGAGGCACACCCATCTGCGACTTGACACCTCTCCCTGCCTTGTGACGGGAGGACAGAAAGCAGAAGTGTCACGTCACACCAAACTCCCTTTCACTCTCAAGACCTCCCCCAAAAACATTCAAAATAGCTAGCTTTTTAAAAATCAAACTATAAATATTTCTCTCACGTCCATTACAGTTTTCTTCCATGCTCCCTTTAAATTTCTCCCCCTGAATCAAAGGACTGACCACAAGCCATTAGTAAGAAAAACCCTAGCCAAGTAAAAGACGAAGATGTAAAGGGACTAAATAATTCACTATCACTGGGAGAGCAGCCACGTATATAATACCCTAAATACATACTTTCCCAAGTATTATTTCTGGGACATACCAAGAACATACAAGCTCATAAAGCTACCTTAGAAAACTATTCTGCAATAAAATATCTCACTCCAGCTCCTCTCTGAATGCATTTAGCTTTGATTAATACATGGCATCCTCACACATGCAAGCAGGCATCTCATCATTCAAATTTAAGGCCATTGCCCATCTACACACACAGACTATATATACATACACACACATATATACACACTACACACACACACACAAGCATATTGAAATAAATATATTTGCTTTACAAGTAAACGCTAGTTTATTCTAAACACCATCAAACTACTTGTTAATTAAGCAAGACAGCATTTACCAGACAGGAGGAGATCAATAGTTCTGAATCTTCTTTTGTCCAATCGTATGCTGTATATTCAAGGGCATTATTCTCTCCTTGCTGTTTGCACATATAAGCACAGTTTCTTTCAAAGACCGTGCGGATGCCTTTAAACAGAATCACACTAGTAGTGCAACCCATCCCCAAGGTGTGGATGTTCCGATTTCTAGCAATCTCTACTCCATTTCCACATCGTCTTCCTTGGCTCCTGAGAAACAGGCTCCCACTGTACCATCTTCATGACAAGCAGCTACCGGTACCGGAACAGAAGGGAAGCTCCGAGCTGTCGTGCTAAAATCCGCTCCTACCCAACAGCCTGACAAAAAAAATCCAGGCTCTGAGTGTAAAAGCGGAGGGGTGGTGCAAAAACAAGACGACACACCTTACAGGCATCGAAACCTTTAAAGTAACATTTTTCCAGTGGATTGCTTCACTGTTGAGACCTGAGAACAAATAAGCCAAAGATTACATGTGGTTACCAGAAAACCGCCAGCTCCTGGGATGTGCTTGGGATTGTTCTGAATCTCAGAACCTGCCCAAAATGAAAAAGACAGTGCCAGACAGCCACACTGCTGCAGATGCTGCTGGAAGGCACAAAGAATGCTCATCTGCTGCAAGAAAGCACTCTCCCAGAATGCTTAGCCTAGCATCTATATTAGCAAACACCTCTTTCCTTGACCTAAATATGCCGTTTGTTTAATACTACATGAGCAAGGAATAGAGAGGCAAAAGAAAAGAAAGCTCCAAAACGAGTAAAATTGCTAAGATGACTGCTGCTATGGAAACACGTGTAAGCCCACTTCAAACAACCTTTTGCATGTGTGGGTAAAAGCTTACTGACAGCAAACCACAAGGAAACGTAACATTGTTCCGTCAATCTTGACTTCTGTCCACCTCCTCTCTTTGCTAGAGAAGGCCAGTATGCTTGCTCTGCTTTAAAGAATTCTCCCACCTCTGGTACCCAAAGATGCAAATGAGAACACGGATAAAGAGCTACCCAGATTGGCCAGACCTGTGTCCTCTGAGGCAGCGCTCCAGCACGCATTGATACCCGTAAATACGTACATGCTGAAGTCTCACACACGGCATGGCTATCATTTCTAGTGCATGAGGAATCCAGATCTTTCCACTGCAGCCTGAACTCGGTGACACTATACTACCTCATGTAAATCTCCCCAAGTTGACTCTTACCATTCTCCTTCCTAAAAAATCAAAGGCTAACTATGGAGAAAGACCATAATCCACACACAGGGAAAACCCTCTTGGCCACAACATGCATCAGGGAAAAAGTGACTGCTCTTTTAAGATCTGCTGTGATATCATTCCTTACTTTACAACGGGTTTCATTTTCTACCTGTAGATTTCGGCTTGGAGTGAATTATAATGACTGACCTGGGGACTAGCAAACCTGTGTAATGCAGTGAGAGCAGACCTAGAGAGAACATCATCCAGTCGTATGATCCCAAGAAAACATCAGTGTTCTAGGGCTACTTTAGGCACCACACCCCATATAAAAGCAGATGGGTCTCCTGCATTTTAATGCAAAGCGTGTCTAATAGCTACACAAGATCAAAGAGATGGCCAAGTGCACTAAACCAAATGACTCTATGATTCTAGAATATTCCACTTCCAAAGGGTGATTCTGTTAAAACAGAGCTATACGATTCAAGATTATTCTCAAGTTCTGACATAACCCAAGTCTTCAAGCTAGCAGATAAAAAACATGAAAACTCATTTACATAGAAACTGAATACTAGACATCATTAAACACTAAACACAGAGGTTAAACTATCTCTTTTGGGGGCCAACAAGTGGTGTGGTGGTTGAGGAATTGGATTCTCACATAGTTGACTATGGCTTAAGTCCTGGACCTAGGGGCTTGAAAATCACACTGGGCACTGTGCACGTGTGCCCAAAATTCCAGAGGAGAATGGAGGAGAAGGGATTGTGGCATGGTCATCCTCCCCTACCCCAAACGGGGGTGATTCTCACTTTCCCTCTCTCTGTCTCTCTCCAGTGAGCACACATACACTATGGCAAAAACTTTTTTAAAAAATTATGTTTTGAGGATGCAGAATATCTGCCAATTAACTTACCTGCTATGCTCCTAGAGAAAAATCTTAAAAAGCAACAGTTCATGTGGCATAAATAAACCTGATACTGAGAAATTTTAAATTATTTTATTATTGTCATCATCTATTTTAGACAGCCCAAGGGCAGACACCAGAGAGTATTTTTTTTTCTTCTTTCTCTTTTTTTTTTTGAGAGGTTTTCGCTATAGGGCGCGTGCGCTCACCAGACAGACAGACAGAAAGCGAGAAATCACCCCCCAGGGGGGATGGTCACGCCGCGATCCCTTCTCCTCCATTCTCCTCCCGGGATCTTGGGCACGCACGCACATGCGCCCGGTGTGAGTTTTAAGCCACCGGGTCCGGGACGCAAACCGCAGTCGACTACGTGGGAGTCCAGCGACATAGCCATTACGCTAACTGCTGGTTCCCGAGAGTATTTTTTGAGATATAAAAGATTACATTTGAACTTTACTAAGGAGTATAAATGATAACCAAGTAAATTTGAAGCCACTGGTAAATTCTATTCAACTTACTTTACAAACTCTAAGTTAGTGCTTAAAACAATGGTCTTAATTTTCTTTAACCACAAAAAGATTAAAATTAAAAAAGGATAATTAAGTGAAGTGATACAGGGGTTAACTAATCTGATTATGGTACTGGGTTGCTGGAAAAGTCATTAACACGTTTTTCTGTTTTTCTATGCAAAAATGCATTATGACTTTTCCAATTACTCAATAATTATTTCACAGAATATGCACATCATTCTATATTTTAAATTTATACAATTTTGTCAACCATATTTCAATAAACTAAAAAAATTTCAATTAAAACTTAAAACAATGGGAAAAATGAAAAAGTTTCCTAACAGTCATTTATTGGAAAAAGTAATGCTTCTCAGAAAACATTAATAAGCTTTTTTTTGGGGGGGAGGAGAGGTTTTTGCTATAGGGCGCATGCGCTCGCCAGACAGACAGAGAAAGACATAGAGACAGAAAGCAAGAAATCACCTCCAGGGAGGATGGCCACGCCGCAATCCCTTCTCCTCCATTCTACTCTCGGGATCTTGGGTACACACACACCCGCGCCCGGCATGAGTTTTAAGCCACCAGGTCCAGGACACGAACCGCGGTTGACTACATGGGAGTCCAGCGACATAGCCATTACACTAACTGCTGGTCCCATTAATAAGCATTTAACCAACATTTAAATGTTAATTATTTTTCAAACAACAAAATTAGCGGGCAAGAAAGTAGAGTGAAGAATTTAACAAAACCAAAATTGTGTTTCATGCTAATAGAGATGACAAAATTAATCATTCAAAATGAGTATTTGGTTCCACTGATAGATCTTGACTCGTCTGAAATGACAATTACCATGAATTTCATCAGAGGACATAAACAGATAGAGGGTATCTACTAGTAACCAAAAAGCAGCCACCGAAAAAGTATATCTGTCTCAGTTTGGAGATCACATTTACGCTCACATCTTTAAATGTCGCCTTTAACTGCCACATCTCCCAAGACTGCATGCCTGCTCCTGACGCCCTTCTGAGATCCAGGCCCATGTTTTTGTCTTCCTCTCCTGCTAATATTGACACCTGACATTCACATTGCAGCCTCACTCTCAAATCATCTTTCAATATGACGACCTCACACAGCATAGCCACACAATGGAATATCATTCAGCCACAGAAGGGACAAAGGACCAACACACGCCACCCTCTGAATGAATGGATGGGAAAACACGCTGCGTGACTGGCTTCATTCAGTCACAAAAGACCCACACTGGATGATTCCATTTAAATGAAGTGTCCAGGACAGGCAACCCACAGAGATAGGAGGGCATATTAATGCCTAAGGCAGGGAGGAGGAAGAATAAGGGGTGACTGCTAATGGGTACAGGGTTTCTTTGGGGGGTTAACAAAAACGTTTAGTAATTAGACGGTGTTTCTGATACACACTATCTATACACAATACAAAGTCTGCAACTGTACCCAAGACCACTGAAGCGAACATGTTAAAAGGGCGACTTTCGTGGTATGTGAATATAACAAGGAACCTGACTTCATTTTTGATGTTTTACTGTTGACAGCTTTTAAACTCACCCCACCTTAATCCCTATGGTACTACAATATACATAGATTTTCATCCACAGTTGCTGGCTCTAACTCTTCAACCTTTTTACCTTGTTTTTTTTCTTTCTTTTCTCTCTTTCTTTCTTTCTTTTTTTTTTTTTTAGTTTTGCTGTAGAGGGAGAAATCACTCCTGGGAGATAGCCATGCTGTAATCCCTTCTCCTCCATTCTCCTCTCAGGATTTTGGGCATATATGCACATGTGCCTAGCATATTTTTCAAGCCACCAGGCCCAGGATTTGAACCATCCAGTTGGCCACGTGGAATCCAGATGCCTTAACCACTATGCCACTGGCTCACCCTCCTTGGTTTCTAAAACAGTTTCATAGAGATGAAGGTGAAAGACAGTCAGATCTTCTCCTGCCTCCTTTCACCTATGACGTATCACTAGGCTGGTCATAGAAACTCCAATCTTCCTCCACCTTTGAGACCCTCATTCTAGAAGGGCCTTTCCCTATACCCAGGAAGAAGGAATGCCACAGAGCGGCCAAGAATTTGAACAGACGGACTTTGCTGGGTTTCCCCATCTAGTCTTTCGGCATCTTATGCCTGTGCAATGAAGTCTCCATAAAACCCAAAAGGACAGGCTTCGGAGAGCTTCTAGAAGCTGAATGCGTGGCACTTTCTGGCGGGTGCTGCATCCAGAGAGGGCGTGGAAGCTCCCTGCACCTTCCCACATACCTTGCCCTATGCATACCTTCATCTGTATTCTTTAAAAAGCCTTTCCAGTAAACCATTTACTTGTGCATCTGTGTCACCTGAGTAGCCATAAGTGTTTTCCTGAGGTCTCAGAGCCACTCAGGCAAACTGCTAACACAAAAAGAGTTGGGGCTGTGGGAACCCCAAGTTATAGCCAATGGTCAGAAGTTCTAGAGGCGCAGACTTGGGCTGAGCCTAAGTCTGAAATTGGGGACGCCTTAGAAACTGAGCCCTTCCTCTCTGGACTCTGACACCATATCCTGGCAGATAATGGTGGAACTGAACTAAATCGGAGGACACCCAGCTGGTGTTCACTGCAGATGTTTGCTGGTGGCGGAAAGCCCCACACATTTCGTAATCACAGAAGTGACCTGTGTTGAGGGAGAAGAGTGAAGAATGGTTTCTTTTACTGACACAATCCCCTGTGGTCAAACATCTGGGCAAACTGTTAGGAAGTCCAGGAGTTTCCCTTTCTCTTTTGGCACCAGCAAGAAAAGCAAACCCCTCATGGGAACCCTCATCCCTACCAACCCAACACACACACAGCCCAACTACCACAGAGCCCCCAACCCGGTCTCCTTCCCTTGTGTCTCTCAGGCCACTTTAGGACCCATCTGGGAACAAAATTGCTCCTCCTAGAAAGCCTCATTACATATATAGTAAACCTTTTCATACCCTCTTGAGGTATGTGTGATGTCTTTAGCCTTAACATTCAAAACAAATTTTGAACGGTGAGGGGAGAGCATGTAAATCCATCAGTTTCTGTGGAGTAAGCTGACCTGAACAGCAAACTGGATCTCAATAAAGCTGTTAACTGAAAATGAGGGTGTGGTGGTGTGGTGGTGTGGTGGTTGGGGAGCTGCGCTCCCACATGGCCGACCATGGTTCAGTCTCGGACCTGGTGGCTTGTTTCTTTACTCTCCCTCTCTCTCTCTGTCTCTTTCTGATCAAATTGAAAAAGAATAATAAATAAATATTTTTTTTTAATGAGGGAATAAGCCAGTATGCAGTGGTGTGTGTTGCTAAGACACTGCTCTGCAGCTAAGACCACTCGGCCAACTTAAAGGCCAAGCCTGGTGGCACGAAGCCACAGTCCCAGCAACTCAGAGAGGTTATGTCGTTGGACTCCCATGTAGTCGACCATTGTTCGAGTCCCAGACCTGGTGGCTTAAACTCACGCCGGGTGCGTGTGCGTGCATGCGTGCGTGCGTGACCAAGATCCTGAGAGGAGGATGGAGGAGAAGAGTCTGTGGTGTGGCCATCCCCCCTGGGGGGTGATTTCTCACTTTCTGTCTCTCTGTCTCTCTCTGTCTCCCTGTGAGCGCATGCGCCCTATAGCAAAAAACACCTCTCTAAAAAAAGGCAGAAAATTAAGAAAAGAAAAATTGGGTCGGGAAGAATGACATCTATTCAGTCCACCCCAAAAGCTGCAAAGTTTGGGACCAGCAGATGCATAATGGTTATATCATTGGACTCATGTAGTCGATCGCAGTTTGAGTCCTTGACCCAGTCACACCGGGAGCATGTGTGTGTGTGTCCAAAAGCCCGAGGGGGGAGTGGAGAAGGGATTGCGGCATGACCATCCCCCTTGTGAGGTGATTTCTCACTTTCTGCCTCTGTCTCTCTCTGTCACTCCAGCAAGCACATATACCCTATAGCCAAAATCTCTCAAAACAAAACAAAAAGCTGTGAAGTTCAAATCAGTTATTAGAAAGCAATTGAAAAATTGTATAAACACATAGGTACTCAATGTTTAATGCTTCACAAAGGGTTTACTGTAATACTTTAAAAAGTCACTCACTTGATGAATATAACAATTTCTAACTGTTGCTTTGGTCCTACACCCCAGAAATATCCTAACCATATAACATGGGACCTGCTGGGGCTCCCTCTGGATGTCCATTTGAGACCTGGGAACAGCCTGTACAAACAGTAAGTTAAGGTTAAGATCTGTGGCCACTCAGCGGTCACCATGACTCAGCTATGGAGCCAGAGACCACAGCAAATAGGTCCCGAGTTCGGAGCCCCCACAAAACTTATCCATCTGGAGCTGCTGCTCCCATCTGCAGCTCTCTCCTTGCCAGCTTTGTTTTAAATGTCTTCTAAAAGTCAAATTAGTTTGATTTGGGGATGTACTTACTACCCTACCAGAAAAATGTAGATAAAAAAGAACCTGAAGTACACCTAAAAATCTAGAATGATAAGCCAAAATTAATATATTACAAATAGACCTAAGCCTTGTACTTAGGTCAGACCTTGGGTCTACTTTGGAAGCCAGAAAAAGAGAATTTTCTCCATTCTCCATTGTCTGAAGTGAAGATTTCACATAATGATAATCCATCATACATGACAGCCACACTCCAAAAAACTGAAATAACAGGAGTGTGGATAGAATCCAATCTAACATGCCAATCATTCTATGTAAATGACATGACAGCTAGTCCTTCTGAAGTCTGCTTTTTCATCCCTGATGGTCCATACTTTATATATAAGTGCAATGAATTCTGCTGAGCAAAGAAAACTCATGTAAGTTGGCCTCTCAATGCCCTGTTCACTCCACATGTAGTCAATATGGTCCAACATGAGTGGAGGATCTGGCAGAGGGCCTGGTACCCACCAGGCTCAGTAAATGCTGGTCTCTCTTCTTCTTCTGTCCCAAATTAAACGTTTTTCTTCCCTGATATTAAGACTAAAAGTGGGTTAATTATTCTAAAAATACGAGCATCTCTTACACAAAATTCAAGGATATAAGAACTTCAGATTTAATAAACTTTAAGTATAAATGATTTCTATTGATAAAAACATTATCAGTGCCAGATGCATAGCACTATGGTTAACAAGCTAGATCCCACACGGGCAGTCACAGTTCAGACCTGGCCCCTGCAACCTGAAAACAAACCAGGCACGTGTGCATGCGTAAAATCCAGACGGGACGGAGAAATGGCAGAAAAGGATTGCAGAGTACCACACCCCAGTGGGGGGCGGGTGCTTTCTTTCTGTCCATCCCTCTGTGAGTGTATGCACCCTCTGGCAATTTAAAAATACACTTATTTAAAGAAAATGAAAAGGAAATTAAGATAGGTGGTGGAAAAAGGAGGGGAGGTTTCAATAATCATTTCCTTATTTTCCTTAACAATAAGGAAAAGTAAGAAAGTATTACTAAATAAAGACCTTTTGAAAAACAAGGAAAGAAGGATTCCCTTACCATAGTATATTTCAGAAACATAAACCTCGGAATTCAGGCCTACTATATATCTAAATTGGTCCAGCTAATTTTGTTGTTTCCCACCTCAAAACAACAAGTAGGCCAGACACAGCGGCACCGGCAATGAGGCATCACATGTAATGCTGCAGCCACGTGAAGGACTGCAGCTGGGGGCCAGCAGGTGGCATGGAGGGTAAGGTGGCAAGATTCCACACGGCTGGTTTGAGTCCCAGACCTGATAGCTTAAAAATCATGCCGGGGGGGGGCCAGTGGGCGGTATGGTGGTTAAGGTGCTGGATTCCCACATGGCCGACTACAGTTCAAGTCCCAAAACCAGTGGCTTGAAAATCACACTAGGCGCATGTGTGTGCATGTCCAAGATCCTGAGAGAGGATTGTGGCATGGGCATCCTCCTTGGGGGGTGACTTATCACTTTCTCTCTCTGGCTGTCTCTCTGGTGAGTGCAGACACTCTATAGTCAAAGAGAGAAAGAGAGAAAGAGAGAGAGAGAGAGAAAATCAACTACTCGTCAATGGGAATTTAAAATGGTGTAGCCACTGTGCAAAATGTATGGTATTTCCTCAAAATATTAGATCCATATTTACCATATAATCCAACAATGCCATTTCTGGAGATATCGTGCAAAAGAAATGAAAGCAAGGGCTTGAAGAGATTTGTGGACAACTTTGTTAGCAAGAATATTCAAAATAACCGGGAACCAGCACTTAGCGTAAAGGCTATGTCGCTGGACTCCCACGTAGTCGACCGCGGTTCAAGTCCCGGACCCGGTGGCTTAAAACTCACGCCGGGCACGTGTGCATGCGTGCCCAAGATCCCGAGAGGAGAATGGAGGAGAAGGGATTGCGGCATGACCATCCCCCCTGGGGGGTGATTTCTTGCTTTCTGTCTCTATGTCTCTCTCTGTCTGGCGAGTGCACACGCCCTATAGCAAAAACCTCTCCAAAAAAAAAAAGAGAATATTCAAAATAACCGAAAGGTGGAAGCAACCCGAGTGGCCAAAGACAGACAAAAGAACCAACAAAATGTGCTACACATATACAACCGAATATTATTCAGTCTTTAAAATAAAAGAAATTCTGACATATACTACGATGTGGATGAGACTTGAGGACACTGTGCTAAAACAAGCCAGTAACAAAAAGACAAACGCTGCACCACTCCACTTACGTGAGGTACTCAAAATAGGCGACATCACAGAGCCGGAAGTGGAATGGTGGTTGCCAGGGGCTGGAGAAGAGGAACTAAGGAACTACTGTTTAACGGGTACAGAGTCTCACTGTGGGAAAGTGAGAAGTTCAGGAGATGAATAGTGGGGATGATAGCAAAACGAAACGACTGAACTTAATGCATGAACTGTGTACATTTTTTTTTTTGAGAGGTTTTTGCTATATGGCCCATGCGCTTGCCAGACAGACAGAGAGAGACAGAGAGATAGAAAGCGAGAAATCATCCCCCAGGGGGGATGGCCACACTGCAGTCCCTTCTCCTCCATTCTCCTCTCGGGATCTTGGGCACGCAGGCATGCACACGTGCCCAGCGTGAGTTTAAGCCACTGGGTCCGGGACTACGTGGGAGTCCAGCGACATAGCCATTACGCTAACTGCTGGTCCCATGAACTGTACATTTAAAAATAAAGTTGAGATGGGGACCACTGGATGGCATAATGGTTACATCACTGGACTCCCATGTAGTCAACTGCGGTTCAAGTCCCGGACATGGTGGCTTAAAACATGCTGAGTGCATGTGCTTGCATGCCCAAAATCCCAAGAGGAGACTGGAGGAGAAGGGACTGCAGCGTGGCCATCTCCCCTGGAGGGAGTGATTTCTCACTTTCTGTCTCTCCAGCAAGTGCATGTACCCTGTAGATTTAAAACTTCTCTTAAAAATATATTAAATAAAAAAGTAAAGTTGGGACCAGCAGATGGAATAATGGTTACATCGCTGGACTCCCACACAGTCGACCGCAATTCAAGTCGGGTCTCAGACCCGGCAGCTTAAACTCAGGCTGGTGCCAGTGCATGCATGCCCAAGATGCCAAGAGGAGAATGGAGAAGAAGGGATTGCAGCATGGCCATCCCCCCTGAGGGGCGTTTCTCACTTTCTGTCTCTTTCTGTCTTTCTGGTGAGCGCACATAGCGCACATTGCAAAAAACTCTCTTAAAAATAAATAAATAAATACAGTTAAGATGATAAATTGTTATGTATACCTCAGCACAATAAGGAGAGGGAGAGGAAGACCGAACCAACTTACTACGTACTGCTTTCCTGCCACTTCCGGAAACAGGTGAGGTATAAGAACAGAAAACCAGCGAGGTTACTAGTCTTTTCTCCCCTTCTCTCTTGGTCCCTCAGTCCCTCATGAAGGGCAGATATGATGAAGGAACTGGCTTCATGACATTTATTTTCTATATCGTCATTCTACCTGGTATTGAACTTCCTAGAAAAGCCTTTTAAATATATTGTGACAGAATAAAAAAATATATAGCAGAGATTTAAATTTCTGGTTCAGAGACAATTTCCTCTACTTTCATTGAGAGCTATAAAATGAATGAACCAATAAAGATGATTTGGACCCAAAGGGCCCCTCGGCGCAGGAAGTTCCAGCCAGTGGCAGGATTTCAATGATTGTTAGGCAAGATCATGGAGGAAAATCACGGTTTCTGAGGGAGCTCAGCTCTTCGAAGAAAACCCGATAAATCCATAAATGCTGATCCCGTGTCAAATACGAGAAACTGCCGAGAGAGCTCATCTGCTGGCGAAGCCTTGGAGCTTCACTGACCCGTGTGCAGGGAGGTGCAGGGTGGCGGGCGGCTATGGCGCAAAGGCTCAGAAGTGCAGGAAGCACCCGTGGCCCAGCTGTGAATGAGACAATGAATGAAGAACAAGAACGAGGAAGGAGAGCAAACTCACAATGGAGTCAAAACTCAATGACCTCTTCCTGGCCTCCAGCACCTCGCCCAGGGGACGTCTATATTAGGCAGACATCTGAAAAGATCAGATGCCTGTCTTGATGGCAAGGCATACTTCACTTAAACAGTGGAGGAGGCATACAACATAATCCGCATTCGTATGCACTCCTGAAATAGTTCATGTTCTTCCAACATGGAGCTAGGGCTATTGAAAAGTTGTTCTGGCATGTGAACAGACAGACTAAAATTCACATTCTTCTAGCTTACATCTTAGCAATTATTTTAAATCTGTTTACTGTCCTTGTGGTACTACAGTTGTCCCTTGGCATCCACGGGGGATTGCTTCTGGGGCCCTCCAGTGATATGAGTCTGCCAGTTCTCGACCACATGATATAAAACACCACAGGATCTGCACATGAAGTATCCACCTCCTCCCATATGTTTATAATCACTTTGAGGTTACACATAATACCTAATCCAATGTATATCCTGTATGGTATTACTTAGAAAATAATAAAAAATAAAAAGGCTTCACATGTTCAGTACAGGGGCAATCTTTTTTTTTGTTTTTTTTTTTTTAAATAATTCTAATCTGAGATTGGTTGAATCAGTTGGATATAGCCCCTGTGGATAAAGAGTGCCTATTTTATAGAAATACTGTCTCAATGTAAACAAATATGCCTTTAGGCAAAATGAAAAACAAAAAACATAAAGAAGATTTAGGTTTCACATTTAAAAACTATTGCCACTCAGGACCAGCAGCTGGAGTAACGGCTGTGTCGCTGGACTCCCATGTAGTCAATTGTGGTTCGAGTCCAGGACCCAGTGGCTTAAACTCAGGCCGGACATGTGTGCGTACATGCCCAAGATCCGGAGAGGAGACTGGAGGAGAAGAGACTGTGGCGTGGCCATCCCCCCTGGGGAGTGATTTCTCGCTTTCTGTCTCTCTGTCTCTCTCAGTCTTTCTGGCAAGTGCACACGCCCTATAGGAAAAACCTCTCCAAACACAACAACAAAAAACTACTGCCATTTATAGGCCAGCCCCATAGTGTAGCAATTAAGTGCTACTTGCAGAGAAAGCTGGATCCCACATGGCCAACTAAGGTTCGAGTCATAAACAGTGGCATGAAAAACCTACCAGGCACATACATGTGTGCCAGAATCCTCAAAGAATGGGAAGTTGGAGGAAAAAGGATTGCAGCATGACCAGGACCCATTAGGGGAGCACATGCACACCCATATACCCTCTGGCATATAAAAAAGAACTACTGCAATTTGGTTAGATCTTCAAATACACTAATCAAAAGATAAATAATGAGAATTAAGGATATTTAAGTGCTTATCTCTCTAAAATATAGAAAAATGTAATTTTTCAAAATACTCTTAGGTTATTGAAAAAGCAAGATAAAAAGACACAAAATAAAAGATGTCCTCCCCTGTCCAGGCTTCTAGTCAGGTCAAAAGGAACTACTGTATCAAACAGCCCCACTTAAAGAAGTTCGTAAGACTTCATTTTTTACCTAAGTTCCTTACAAGGTTTTCATTTCTTTTTACAAAAATAAAAATTCAGAACCTCTGTAAGATTGTCTTTTACACATGACCAGTTGTGTTATGGCTTAACTTACATTTGGGGCCAGCAGGTGGTGTGGTGATTAAGGGTGCTGGATTCCCACATAGCTGACTGCAGTTCGAATTCTGGACCTGGTGGCTTGCTTTCTCACTTTCTTTCTTTCTCTCTCACTCACTCTGTCCCTCTCTGGACAAGTTAAAATAAATAAATAAATAAATAATAAAGTTAAATAAAATAATTCTTTAAAAAAAAAAAGTGTTAACTCCAGTGAAACAGTCCCTGATGCTTTAAGTGGATTTAAGTAGGTCAGAGAAGTAGGATAATTTTAGGAGAAACCACCCTCTACATAAGAAATGGACAGATTATGAATATTGCTACTCCTCCTTGACAGTTAAAAATGGAGAGGAACAAAAAAAGATGGCCAATAAGCAAGTGAAAAGTCACTGGGGAAATGCAAATCGAAACCACCATGAGATACCATTTCACACCCACTACAGAGCTCAACTTAAAAAGACAGATAATAAATATTAGTGAGGTCGTGAAGAACTGGAACCCTCAAACTCTGCTGGTGGGAATGTAATATAACATAGCTGTTTTGGAAAAAGTCTGGCAGTTTCTTCAATGGTTAGACACACAATTACCATCTGATCCAGTAATTTCACCCCTAACCATATACCCAAGACAGTTACAAACACATGTCCACACAAAACTATTACCTGAATGTTCTCAGCGGTATTCATAACAAACAAACATTAGGAAGAACCCAAATGTCCACCAGCGATGAATAGGTAAACAAAATATGATACACAAAGGAATGCTATTCATCAATAAAAAGAAACGAAGTACTGACACATGCTACAACATGGATGACCCTTGAAGACATGCTAAGTGAAAGAAGTCAGTCATAAAGGTTTGTATATGGTATGAATCTATTAGTAGGAAATGTCAAGAACAGGCAAACCTATCGAAACAGAATAGAGTCACAGTCAGGCTAGCGGATTGGGTGAGGGAGAGTTGGGGGTGATAGCTAAGGGCACCAGAGTTTCTTCTAGGAGTAAAAAAAAATGTCCTCAAATTGACTAAAATGATGACTATGCAACTCCAAATATACTGAAAACTACTAGATTATATACCTTAAACTAGTGAATTATAAGGTAGGTGGATCAGATCCTGTGAAAGTGTTTTTTGTAACAGGACATATCGGGGTATGCATCTACACAAAGTTGAGTTTCTCTTGAAAGTATTCTAGTCTTAGGACCAGCAGGTGGTGTAATGGTTACATTGCTGGACTCCCACATAGTGGACCACAGTTTGAGTCCCGTACCCAGTGGCTTAAAACACGCTGGGCACATGTATGTGCATGCCCAAAATCTTGAGAGGAGAATGGAAGAGAAGGGATTGCACCGTGGCCATGCCTCCTGGGAGGGTGGCCTCTCACTTTTTGTCTCTGTTCCTCTCTGTCTGGTGAGTGCACATGCCCTACAGCAAAAACAAATCTCTTTAAAAAAGAAAAAAAGTCTCCAGCCTCAACAGAGTTACCTTTGAGAAACATATCAATACCTCTGACACAGTGAATTCCCAACAGTGTTCCTGGCACTGCACATACAGAAGACAGTATAGATGGGAATGACAAGATGACTTCTTCTTTAAGAACCAATTCAAGTATGCTGCTTTAAATTTACAGAGAGGTGAAGGGAAACCTTTTGTCTGTTCAATAAGTTTGGCTCAGTCATTACATTTTTTGGGATTTTTTTTTTTTTTTTTGAGAGGGCACGTGCGCTCACCAGAAAGACAGAGAGACAGACAGAAAGAGAGAAACCACCACCACCACCACCACCACCCGGGGGGGATGGCCATACCACAATCCCTTCTCTTTCATTCTCCTCTTGGGATCTTGGGCACTCACGTACACGCGCCAGGCGTGAGTTTAAGTCACTGGGTCTGGGACTTGAACCATGGTCAACAACATGGGAGTCCAGCAACATAGCCATTATACAAACTGCTAGTCCCCTCAGTTATTATGTTAAGCAGTGCCTGGGCCTGCAAGCCGAGCCATCTATACCAATTCATTCAAACAAATTTATTTTGCAGATATTTTTCCACAAAATTTTCACAAGGTACTTATGATGCAAGAAAAAAAAAGTACCAGAGGAGGTATAAAAAGAAGTTAACAACAGATATGACATTTTATTCTAAACAGAAAATTGAATCTATAAGCCAGTCTAGTATCAGAAGGAACAATGTGTGAATTTAAACTGTGAATGCACATTTTAACGTGAAATAGAAAGATAAAGATTATTTTAAAAACAGTACTGTGTACATCTTTGCTTAACAGTGTGTCATGGGGGAACTAATTCCTGCTACACGTCAGATACCGAGCACAGAACTTAGTCACATGGTCTCATTTAATCCTCTGAACAACCTTAGGAGTTAAATTGTACTGGGGGTGGGGGGGGTCTCACTCATGACAGCCACACTTTGACCCTGTTGTGCAGACACAAGATTTCCACGGAAACCCATCCTCACGGTCAGACCCACTGAAGGACTATAGCCAATACTGACACCGTGTGGAGTGGGACGGAGAAACAACACAGTTAAATTACACTGGCTGGGGTTAAAACACACACACACACACACACAAGTTCACCATGGATCACATTAAGAACTACATTTTAAATTGTGACCCAGTAAATGTGTATAAAAATATTTCTCCCCAAAACAATTTCCCCTCACAACATGTGTTACAGTAAGTAATTTACTAGTCCAGCCTCTGGTCTATGCCAGTTCCCTGAAAGGAAGCGCGGGAGGGAGGGAGCTGCTCACAGCCCACTAAACGGTTTGCAGGACCACTAAGGGCTGGTATGCAAACTACTGCATTAGGGAGTGTCTCTCAACACTTGGTACTCTCCGGTCTCACCCCACAGCCCAATACCTTAAGCAGCTGCCCCAGTGGAAGAATGACATGGCCTACTGATGACAATAAACATGGCACAGCCCACTGAAAAAATGGAGCTCTGTCTCACGTGACGCAGTTTATGCTTTGGATCAGCTGTTGTCTCCCAGGTCAGAAGACACTGGTCAAGGATCAGTGGGTAGAAGTGGGAGTGGCCCCTCTCACCACTGCTCCAATAACCCACTCCAAGACTGCTGCCCATCCCTGCTGCAAGTCTTGCTTTTACAGGGAAGTATGTTTCCATTCAAAGGAGACAGCTATGTTTCCGGTGAGTTGGAAGGGGAGGCTGCCGTGTGACCACAGTGGGCTCCTCAAGCCAGCAAGTGAAGAAGCTACTCTGCTAGCTGGGGTAGGAGGAGATGGGGCTGCTGCTTCCCAGAGTACCAGGAAGGGGCATGGCTTCCATCTTCAGGGCATCTCTTAGTCCCTCTCCAGCAGTGAACGAAACGGAAAACCTCAGCAATCCAGAAGGCAGGACGGCTGAAAACGCAGAAGTTCAGCAGACCTTCAGGGTAAAGCTCATCAGTTGAGGTCCTGGCTGGGGGCAAAGGGAACACAATGCAAGTCATGTGCAAAGAAAGACGGAAATACCCACTCCTGCCAGGTGAGCAGCCATGCTGATTTCCGTCTCAGTGCTGTGTGTGTGTGTGTGTGTGTGTGTGTGTGTGTGTGTGTGTGTGTGTGTGTGTGTGTGTGTGTGTGTGTGTGTGTGTGTGTGTGTGTGTGTGTGTGTGTGTGTGTGTGTGTGTGTGTGTATCAGCTTCTCTTCTCCTTGTATTATTTTAAACAAACACTGTTGGGGCTTAACTCTACAATTTAGGTTTTGAATAAAACGGCATTCCAACAGAACTGTGCCTAGATTTAAGGAATGAGTAACAAAACACAGAAACGGATCTTAGGAATCTCTTCTACAGATGGGTACAATGACTAATGAGACTATGACATGGCATTTGGAGGAGCTGGCAACAATATCTTTGTGTGAAAGGTATGTACCTTCTGTTAGGATGAAACAGCATAGATTTGATGGTGTGGAAGGAAGTTCAAGTGTGTTTAGGCAGAGGGTGTGGATGCAGAGTATTCGAAGGGGTGGGCTATGCCAATAGCCAGCTATTGTCTCTTAGCTCCAGCCTGGCCTTCCAAATGCAACTCGATGAAGCTAAGGCTGGGATTCTGGAAACCACATTGCTTTTGGCTCCCTTTCCACTTCCAGAGGGCACTAGAGGGAGACTGCGAGACTTGCTTTCCCCCTCCACTTTCTGCTGGTTTTAGGCTTCCCATTGTCGTCCAGCCAGTCCTTCCTATGCAGAGGCTGGGTCAGGTTTGCAGTTTTCAGCACTTACAGAACCACCATCATTACACCCCTCTCTGAAACACCAACATCAGCTGCCCAGCATCCACAAGTTAGAGACCCAAGTTTCAGCTCTGTGGGTCCCCTCCTGGAAACTTCTAAGGTTTAAAAACACAATCTCATCTCTGAGTACCTCCAGCCCTTCGGTTAATGGATGTTTTTTGCAGCTGCTACCTCTAGGATAGCTTAGTGTTTACTTTTACCTTTTCAGTTACATACTAACAATTTTATACCTGTAACAATTCCTTATATTTAAGTCTCTTTGTTAAAATAACTGAAGTAGGGACCAGCAAATGGCATTAGTGGTTATGTCGCTGGACTCCCACACAGTCAACCACAGTTTGAGTCCCAGACCCGGTGACTTAAAAACACGCTAGGCATGTGTGCATGCATGCTCAAAATCCCGAGAGGAGAATGGAAGAGAAGGGATTGTGGCATGGCCATCTCCCCTGGGGGGTGATTCCTTGTTTTCATCTCTCTGTCTCTAGTGAGTGCATGTGCCCTATAGCAAAAATCTCTCTCAAGGGAACCAGCAGTTAGCGTAATGGCTATGTCACTGGACTTCCACATAGTCGACCGCGGTTCACGTCCCGGACCCGGTGGCTTCAAACTCACGCCGGGCGCGTGTGCGTGCATGCCCAAGATCCCAAGAGGAGAATGGAGGAGAAGGGATTGTGGCGTGACCATCCCCCCTGGGGGGTGATTTTTCGCTTTCTGTCTCTATGTCTCTCTCTGTCTGTCTGGCGAGCGCACGCGCCCTATAGCGAAAACCTCTCAAAAGAAAAAAAAAAAAGAAAGTAAAAAAACTCTCTCAAAATAAATAAATAAATAAACAAAATAAATAAATAAATAAACATTGACTGGAGTAATTTCTGTTTCCTGGCTGGTCCATGACTATTATTCTACATTAGGTTATAAACACTGAAAAGACTGATACGAGAATGGCCAATAAGCGCACAGAAAGATGGTCAATGGGATTAGTCATCAGGGAAATGCAAGTTAAAACTACAATGAGATCTCACAACAAACCCATTAAAAAGTCTGAAATTTTCATATACCATACTGAATGTCAGCAAGGACATGGAGTGGCTGGAACCATCACATACTGTAAGTGGAGTCACTTTTGAATCCCTCAAGATGTGACCATTGCCTTCAGATGTGAAATACGGTTACCACTTAACCTAGAAATTCCACTCCTTGGGAAGAAAAATGAAAACGCATGTCCACACAGACTTCTATACAATTGCTCTCAGCCAAAAGACCAAAACAACCCAAACATCCATCAGCTGGTAAATGGGTAAGCCAGACGTGGTTTACCTAAACAATGGAATGGAACATTATTTGGCAAGAAAAAGGACTAACGTATCGATGCGTGCTACAGCATGAACGAATCTCAAAATGCCAAGCTAAGTGAAAGGCGCCGGTGCAAAGGCCACCCAATGCATGATCCGTTTATATGAAGAGTCCGGAAAAAGCAAATCTAGAGAGTCAATATAGATTAGCGCTTGTCTCGAGCCGGGAGTGGGAACTGAGAATAACTGCTAATAAGCATATTTCTTTTGAGTATAATAGAAATATGATAAAATTAGATTGTGGTGAGGACTACACAAATATGCAAAAGTACTACAACTCACTGAACTGTATATTTAAAATTTAGAGTGTATTTTATGGTATATAAATTATAGTTCGATAAAGCTGTGAAATAAAAGACAGGAAAAATATCTGAAGAAAATCTAGTGTCACAGGCAATTGAAATAAAACATGACTATGTAAAATGGGATATTTGTGTACACACGTATGTAAAATTGTGTATGACTGCGTATGATCAGTACAGCATAGCTCACAGTCAGGGCTTCTCAGCGAATGGGGTGCTGACAGATAGGTTTGGTGTAGGCGTTAACGAAATGACCAGCTTGAATGAAAGATGGTTTCACTGCTTCAGAACAGAACAGATGGGCCAGCACCCGCACTCGGAGCTCACTAACATCATTAAAGAGAAGACACCATTTCAAAGCTGAGAACATGTTATCTTGTGAAAAACAGGCTTGTTTTCTTTCTTAAGGAATGCTTCTTAACAGTGAACTGCCAAGGAAGACAGACTGATGATGGCTCCCCCATGCCCCCGATAAACAAAGCCTGACTGACCGATGGGTGAAACGCACTACACACAGTATGTGTGTCGCTGAAATTCTCTTCACCTTGAAAGCTCCAACTCGGACATCATTATAAGGTAAAAGTAAGGGATCTCTGAAGACAAAGCCACTCCCTCCACTAAACTAACCATTCAAAGACAAGTAAATATTCTTTTAATAACTGGCTCAGCCTTTTTAATTCATCTGTTGATTCCTGGATGATGAAAAAT
Organism: Tupaia belangeri chinensis; assembly: GCF_000334495.1. Taxonomy (NCBI): domain Eukaryota; kingdom Metazoa; phylum Chordata; class Mammalia; order Scandentia; family Tupaiidae; genus Tupaia; species Tupaia belangeri. Next base: position 5,716,588 of record NW_006159515.1, on the reverse strand, counting down.
GTCTAAGCTGGTTACAGAGAATTCAACAGGAAGAGACCTAATCTGCACCCCAAAGTTCAGTGCATTCATATTTTAAGAAAACTCCCTTCTAAGGCCCATGTAAAATATCTCAAAAAGGAACACTAATAACATAAATTTTATAATACATATCTTGTTTCCATAACTGATATTTTTAAAACCAAGTGTGTGCTATCTATCACTTTTTAAAATTAGCTTCTGGTGCTTTTATGGTATAAAATTATTTTCCTCAACAGAATTCCAATTTCTAACATTGTGCCTAAAGAAAACATAAATATAACAGACATTATTTCAAATGTTATCCTAATTAAACCCTGAGACATGGGTTGTCTAAACACTCTCCCATTATAGATAACATGAACAAGGCTCAGAGAAGTAAATTAACTAGACCAAAGTCACACAGGTGTCATCTGGGATACAAGTCAGGCCACCTGGTTCCAACATCCTACTCCTTCCAGCATGCTATATTAAATCTAATTCAATAATGATGATAATACAAAGAGGACTTAACAACTGTGAAATATTGGGTCAGCCAGTGGCATGGTGGTTAAGGTAGCTAGAATCCACATAGCCAACTATATGGTTCAAATCCTAGGCCCCGCAGCTTGAAAAACACACCAAGCACGTGTGCATGCATGTCCAAAATCCCAAAGGTGGTAAGATGGAAAAGGGATTATGGCATGGAAGGTGCATTTTCTTTTCTTTTTGTTTTTGTCATAGGACACATGCACTTGCCAGAGACAGAGATATTTATTTCATTAAACATTTAGTAGCACATTATAGTAGTCCAAGATATCATTAGCTTTTAGAAATGTGTCCATAACTGAAGAACAGTTAGTTACTTGCTACAAAAGCTAAACGTTTCACAACCTATAATGTTTTGCTGTTTGTTTTTCATTGCCAGAGGGCACACACATGTGCTCACCAAAGTGGCGGTGGGCAGGGGGCAATCCCGACAGCATACAGTCACATTGCAATCCATTCTCCTCAATTTTTGCATGCCGTTGGGATTTAGGGCATGTATGCACATGTACTTGGCATGTTTTTCAAGCTGCTAAAGCCAGGATTCTTTCTGTAGCTGGCCATGTGGGATCCAGCTCACTTAACCACAAGACCACAGAGCCAACCTCATGTGATGTTTTTGTTTGTTCAATTTGCCAAAGGGTACATACACTCACTGGAGAAAGACACAGAGAAAGAGAAGGAAAGTGAGAAAGCACCTTCCACGGGGCCTGGTCATGCCTCAGTCTGCTCACCTTCATTTCTCCTTCCTTTTGGGACTTTGGGCACACGAGCACACATGCCAAGAGAGTTTCTCAAGCTGTCGGGTCCAGGGCTCAAACCCTGGCCATGTGGGATCCAGCTGCCTCAACCACTCTACCAAGGTTGGCCCCCATAGGATATTTTAAAAATCTAAGTAGAAATAATATACACTTTCCTATTTACCAAGTAAAAACTAAAATCTGAAAAATAATTTGACAATATTTTCTACTCCTTATAAATGATTTCACTCAGCCAGGACCAGCAGTAGAGAAAACAAAGACAAATATTCCATCTTGATTGTAAAACAGAAAATCTCAATATGGAAGACAGGTTAGACTATAAGATATAAGCTGCCCTAGAAGGGACAACAACGATAATTAAAATTATCTAATAACCAGCAATTCCTAAAAAGGATAGGCTATTTACAGAAAATGAAACCCCTGTCCCACAATAGGAGTAATGGTAATGCCAGTGGGTCACAGAAGCACTGCAATAGCAACTGAACTTTTGCCATCAGAGACCCCTCCAGTCCTGCAACCCTGTGGATTCTCCACTTCAAAAGCACTGCCTATTAGTGCAATGTCAGCAGGTAAAATGGGAACTAATGTGTCCTCGGTCACGCAGGTGACCTGAGGGGAGGCATGAAAAGCCCAATATACATCAAGTGTACAGGGCATGTCTTACGTATCACAAGAACAACAGCGTTACAAGTGAGGACACAGAGGTTCAAAGATGATTAACGGTGACATGACTAAAGTCAGAGTACTGAGTGTCCGAATCAGGACGCTTAGTCTCACCTTACCAGACTCCAGATTAGAACTTGTTCCACTCCATAACATTTCTGTCAGGCCTCCCAAGAGCCTCATATACCTCTTACACACACATGTGGAGTAAGTTAAAGATTTTTATTTATAAAGGGGGGGGATCAAAACGCCTAGCCATTTTTTTTTTGGGGGGGGGGTCTGTAATATGACCCTGATTTGAAGAGTCTTTTCTTCCACCTCCTTATCATGAAATATACTAGGTGCTCCACCTAGTGGATTCATGGAAGATAATCAGGATGAGAGAAATGAACATTTTGATACTGTTCAGTTCGTTCAGTTCACACAATTCTAAAAATATTCATTTGCTGTCAGACACCTCATACCCAAAATAGTGGCACTAAGAAAGAGATTATCAGGGCCAGCTGGCAGTCTGCTGCTTAAGGCACTAGATCCCACACGGCCAATTTCATAGTTTGAATCCTGGACCCAGTGGATTGAAAAACATACCAGACACATGTGCATGGATGCCCAACGTCCAGAGAGGCGCGTGGAGGGGAAGGGATTGTGACATGGCCATCCTTCTGGGCAGTGAGTTCTCATTTTCCATCTCTCTGTCTGTCTGTCTCTGGTGAGTGTGCATGCCTTGTAGCAAAAACTAAAAAGGGGAGAGAGGTTATAAATATTACGAGTTCTATATCTCACATCCTATACCCAAAATAAACATTATAAGCTTTCAAGAGTCACGCATGAACTCATTCCAGCTAGTCCAAACTGTATTCCAAGTTCGCTTCCTCACCCAGTTTCCCCCAGTATACGCAAAGAGCTGCGAGACAGGTCACTTCATAAGGAGCAGAGCGAGAGCTCTCTGGTGGCACACGCCCAGCAGGCGCAACTCAAACCCGGCTGTGACCAAAACCCTTGGTATACAGTGGCTACTAATCTTCATCGTAAGCCTAAGAGCAGACCTTCCTCTCAAAGACAAGAATGGCATGTGGTGGGGAACAAACCCAGGCTCAAAAGTCAGCCAAAATTCCTGGTTCTGCCAATTTCTGACTGTTGCAACCTTGAGCAAGTCATTCAGCTTCCGCCTCGATTCCTCATGTATAAGACAAGGACAATCGTATATCCCTCATGAGGTGCTGGGAGGATGAAAAGGGATGACAGATGGAAAGTCCCCAGCACACTTCCTGGTACACAGAGCATTCAATGAATAACAGAAATGGAAAGACACGTGGATCCAAAGAGGCTCACTCCTCCAATGTATGGGCCCTTTCTCACCTTCTCTGTATCTCCAATTTGTTTTTAGCTTTTTTTAAAAAAGAAATATTTTATTTAACTTCAGTTATTTACTTACTTATTTCAATATGACCACAGATGGACAAAAGTGAGAATGAGAGAGAGAGAGAGGGGGAAAGTGAGAAAGCAAGCCACCAGTCTGTGCGCCATGTGGGAGTCCAGCGCCCTTAACCAGCACGCCACCTGCTAGCCCCTCTAATTTGTTTTAAAGTTATGTATGTATGTATGTATGTATGTATGTATGTATTTATTACATGGGGGGAGAAGGGTGGGAGTCATCCCCATCTGGGTCCTCGTGCCACTTTCCACCCCCATTCTCAGCTGGCCTGGATTATGGACACACGCACACACCCAGCACGCTCAGAGAGGTGCTGGGACGTGAACTCAGATCTATCTCATGTGAGTCCAGCTGTATTACCACTGTGCCACTGCCTGGCCCCTCTGACACTTTAAAAAGGCAATACAGGGACCAGAAGATGGTATAGTGATTATGTCACTGGACTACCACATGGCCAACCACAATTTGAGTCCTAGACCTGGAGGCTTGAAACTCATGCCAAGCGCATGTGCATGTATGCCCAAAATCCCAAGAGAATGGAAAAGAAGGTATTGCAGCATGGCCATTTCCCCCCCAGGAGATGATGTCTCACTTTCTGTCTCTCTGGCAAGCACACATGCCCTATAGCAAAAATCTCTCTTAAAAAAGGGCAATACAAATAATAAACTGAGTTTCTAGAAGACATGTAGATGCATTATAATACAGAACGGTCAAGGAGGTGGCCCGCATTCAGTGCAGCCAGGACACAGGCAATAAAGGTAGACACCAGGAGTTCAGGTAAATCGAACAGGTGGACACATAGCATATATATGTATGGGGGACAGGGAGCTGACACACACAGACACATATATCCCTACCTTACTGGTTGTTTCACCAGGAAACCTTCACTAACGTGCTATTACGGACCGAATATTTGTGTTCCCCCCAAAATTCCTATGTTGAAGTCCTCGTCCCATGTGATCTATTTGGAGGTGGGGCCTTCGGGAGGTAATTAGGTCATGAAGATGGACCCCTCGTGAATGGGTTAACTACCCTTACAAAGAAATGGCCAGGGCTTATTAGCTCTGTTTCTGCCTTATTCAGAGACAACAAAAGTCCTCCATCCATGACCCAGGAGAAGGCCTTCAACCAGAACCTGACCAGGCTGGCACAGCAGTCCTGGACTTCCAGACTCCAGAACTGTGAGAAACAAGCCTTTGCTGTCAATAAGCTGCTCAGTTTATGGTGTTTTGTTATAGCAGCCAGAGCTAAGACACTCATACTGACGCAATGATAAAACTTGGGAATAAACATTTTGTGCATTCAACAAACATTCATTGAGGACCAACTATGTGCCCAGCCTTGCACAGTCTCTGTAAATACAGATAAGAATCAGATAATTCCTGTCCTCACAGAGCTCACATCCTGGCGGACTTTGTATGACTTTGCACTTCAGAATTTTAAAAAGAAGATGGCAATGTGAAGGGCCTCAATGCCATTAAAATGAATAATGAACATAGTTAAAATAGTATCTTTTGTTTTATGCATTTTCCCAAATTTTTTAACTACAAAAAATTGTTTAAAAGAAGTGTTAGCTCAGTGATTTAAATTTTTCAGATCACATACCAGATTATGAACTTGTATCCAGACACATAAAAATTTTGAAAACTCAGTAATGAGAAAAACAACATAAGATAGAAAAAAGACGGGCCAGCTCAGCACTGCAGCAGTAGGATGCTGCGCAAGTGATGCCAGATCCACGTGGAAGACCACCAGCTCAGCTCCCTGGCTGACGTGCAGAGAGTTGGCACACACCACACAATCCTGGCTGGCCACGAAGGCTGGGGAGAGAACTGCAGCCAGAGGTTCCAGAGTGCCTGCTGAAGATGTTGTCTTTCTCCCTCTCTCTCTTTTTCTGTCTTTATCTCTCACTCTCATGAAAGAAATGAACTTAAAAAAGAAACAAAAAAAAGACAGAAGATTTAAATAGACACTTGAAAAAATGCAGAAGGCAGTAAATGCATGCAAAAATGCTCAAAACTGCTATGAATCATGGGAATTTGATTTGAGATACCCCTGCACACTTAGAACATGGGTGAAATTAAAGACTGACCATGCAGAGTGTTGGCAAGCACTATGGTCTGAATGTGTCCCCCCGAAATGCGTGCGTTAAAATGTGGTGAGCCACTGTATCAGGGTTGAGAAGATGGAGACGGAATCCAATTCCGGTGCTGAAAGGTGAGGTCTTTCGGAAGTGACCAGGCATCAGAGTGAGGCTCCCATGACTGAGTTCCGATGGGTTTACATAAGCAGGGACTGAGACTGACAGAGACAGACACACCTATTCTCCACTTCTGCTCTCATGGGATACCTCAGCCTTCTGTAGGGTCCCCACAACCAAGGCCTTCACCAGATGTTAACACCTGAACCTGGGACCTCCTAGCTATGAGCTGAAAAAATTCCTCTAAATGATGCAGACTCAAGTGTTTTCTGTTATTAGCAGCAGAACAGACTGAAACAGCAAGGATGCAGGACAAAGGAACATTTACACTCTGCTGGTAGAAAATAAAACGGTGCAACTACCTTAACAAACAGTCTGGCAGTGTCTTAAAAGTAAAACGTTGACCAGTTACACCAAACAACCATTCTACTGCTTGTTATTTACCCAAGAGAACTTAAAACATGTATCTATATAAATATTCATCACAACTTTATGTGTAACAAGCCCAAACTGGAAAGAACCCAAATATCCATCAACAAGTGAACTGACTTAATAAATTATAGCCTATAGTCATATAATCAAATAGACTCAGTG
>NW_006159515.1:5703425-5710364 GCF_000334495.1 Tupaia belangeri chinensis | reverse complement strand
AAGAGTGAACAATTGATACATGCGACATGGAGGACTATCAAAAATAATTACGCTGAATGAAAGAGACAAGACAAAAAAGCAGAGTTCATACTGCATAATGACATTCTTATAAAAAAACTATAAACTAGTTTATATAAACTATAAACTCATTTTTAATTTAAAAAACACTATAAAAAGTTTTTTAAAAGTTATCAAACCCTACAGAAAGCAGATCTGTGTATCCCTAGGATGAGGAAGAAGCAGGAGGGATGGATTATAAAAGGGCACAAGGAGACATTTCAGGGTGATGAACATGTTCATTATCTTCAACATGGTGACAGTTTTACAGATAAGGGGGTCTTTGTGGGAAATTTGTGTTATGAAAAAAACTGTGTGGATTTCTAAATTCTTCACACCAAAATAAACTCACACTTTAATTCCATTTTTCCACTAACTTTTTGAAGTCCTTACACATGTTAAAACATGTGTAGCCTGGGGCCGACAGGTGGCGTGGTGGATAAGGGCGCTGGACTCCCATGTGGCCAACCACAGTTCAAGTCTCTCTATCGAGAGTGGCTCTCGCTCTCTCTCTCTTTCTAGTCAAATTAAAAAAAAAAAAAAAGTAAAATGAATGAATAAATAAAATTAAATAAATAATTTTTTTTTTTGAGAGGTTTTTGCTATAGGGCGCGTGCACTCACCAGACAGATAGACAGAGACAGAGAGACAGAAAGCGAGAAATCACCCCTGGGGGGAATGGCCACGCTGCAATCCCTTCTCTTCCATTCTCCTCTCAGGATCTTGGGCACGCACACACACGCGCCTGGAGTGAGTTTTAAGCCACCAGGTCCGGGACTCGAACCGTGGTCGTCTACGTGGGAGTCCAGTGACATAGCCATCACGCTAACTGCTGGTCCCAATAAATAATTCCTTAAAAAAAACAAAACTTGTGTAGCTTAATGTATGTCAACTATCATCAATAAAGTATTTAATAGTAAAAATAGTCTTTATGGTAGCATTTTCACACGACAGACTCTCAGATGTATACTCATTTGTTGAACGTGAATCTATTCAGACTCTCAAGTTATCAAAATATCCTAGTCTTCATAGTGAATTAGGGCAATTACTAAACTGAAAAAACTGGCTTTGGGACCAGCAGTTAGCATAATGGCTCTGTCACTGAACTATCATGTAGCCGATCGCAGTTCAAGTCCCGGACCCGGTGGCTTAAACTCACGTGGGGAGCGTGTGCATGCGTGCCCAAGATCCCAAAAGGAGAATAGAGGAGAAGGGATTGCAGCGTGGCCATCCCCCCTGGGAAGTAATTTCTCGCTCTCTGTCCCTCTGTCTCTCTTTGTCTTTCTGGCTAGCACACACGCCCTATAGCAAAAACCTCTCCAAAAATAAGGAAAAAAAAGGCTTTTAGCCACTTTTAACTCAAAACTGGCTTCTGAAAAAGAAAAAAAAAAAAAAAAAGAAGAAGCTCATTTCACACTCTGCCCCATAAAAAAATGAGAGGATTTCGATCTTCCCATGTGCCATTGTTGGCATCTCCCATGGGAAAGCACATTCACCCTCAGTCTGTGCATATGTCTCTGCTTTAAAGGGGGATTAAGGGAAGAAGGAATAAGTACAGCCTGGAAGTTATCGAGCATCAGTGGGTGAACCGAGGCTCCTGATCACACTAGGAGAATTTCTCAAAACACAATAGAAAGTTCACAAAATAATACACAGTGGCCGTCTTAGAACCTATATACATTTGCAGAACATTAATCATTCCACACAATAAATGACTGTAACATATAAAAACAGTAGTTTAACTTTTAAAGCCACTTGGTTTATACCCACTTATTTCCTAGAGAATTTCTGAACAAAAATCTGCTATTCCATTCGCTATATCCAGCATGGTGTACGAAAGCTTTCAGAGTAAGCATTTTTTATTAGATTAATTTTTAAATGTATTATTCTTTAAAAAGCATCTGTTTAGGTAATAGATACAGTAAATAAAAAAGACTTCTTTGAAGAGAGAAAATTTGTTTTGTACTTATAATAGTTATGTTAATAAAAATCTCCATACACATGTCAGGTGTCTTAAAAGTCATAATACCCCATCCCACGAAGTAAGCCCTGTAATTTACGGGTGTTAAAACGGCTCTCCAATCTAACTTTTAAAAGACATACTGCTAGCCATGACTCATGGGAAGAAAAAAGTGTTTTTCATTTCTTAACACTTGAAAGTTGTTTTATTTTTAACTACTAACATAAATCCCCATTCTCAAGTGAAAGTGTGGGAAGATGTGGTAGAAAAGTATATATGTAATACTTTAATTGAGCATCAATGACGATAATAAAGCATAGGGGCTACTCTCTGCAAAATGATGCCATTGAGTTACCATGCCTTCCACAAGCACTGTGCCAGCAGTTAAACACAATGAGGTTAATTCATTCCCACTAAGGTCTCTCTCTAGTTGAGAAGTTTTCTACTCAAGAGGTGAAGAGGCCCAGGGGGAACCAGCAGTTAGCGTAATGGCTATGTCGCTGGACTCCCACGTAGTCGACCGTGGTTCGTGTCCCAGACCCGGTGGCTTAAAGCTCACACCAGGCGCGTGTGCGTGCGTGCCCAAGACCCCGAGAGGAGAATGGAGAAGAAGGGATTGCGGCGTGACCATCCCCCCTGGGGGGTGATTTCTCGCTTTCTGTCTCTATGTCTCTCTCTGTCTGTCTGGCGAGCGCACGCGCCCTACAGTGAAAATCTCTCAAAAAAAAAAAAAAAAAAAGAGGTGAAGAGGCCCATGCTTGAGTGGTTCCCTTTGCTCAACATCTTTAAAGAGACTGAGCAACACCATACCTGGATTTCAAAATCCCATCTAGACTATCTTATAAGAGGTTACACATTTCTCAGAGAACCAGGGGGTGCTCAGAATCTGCAGGGCCTTTGGGGTCAGACGGCCCTGGCTTGAGGAATTCCAGCTCTACTCCTAACTGGGATGTAACCCTAAGCAAATTTCTGTTAGATGGGAACAATAATATTGGGTCGCTGGGAATTTTTGCATAGAAAAAAAATACATCATGACTTTTCCAACAACTGAATAGTACCTAGCCCTAAATATGAACTACTCCATAAATGTGAGCTACTAGTACAGTATACAGTCCTACAATACCACGGACTGAACGCTTGTGACCTGCACACCCCAAGCACTCATACAATGAAACCTAATCCCCAATGTCACGCTATTTGGAGATGGGGCCTTTGGGAGGTGACCTGGGTGGTGAGGGTGGAGCCCTCATGAAAGGATTAATCCCCTTTAAAGAAGAAGGAAATGCTTGCTTCACACCTCCTTCCCTCCCATACTACTCCACACCCCCCCACCCCCTGCCAGGTGACCATACAATAAGAGGACCTGCAACCACAAAAATTGTGAGAAACAAATGTTTGTTGTTTGAGCCACCCGGCCTTTGGTATGTTGTTAGATCTGTCCAATCTAAGACAAGTTCTTTTTATACCACGGTCAGCATATATTGGGCCAGCAGGAGGCATGGTGGTTGAGGTGCTGGATCCCACATGGCCGACTCCATGGTTTGAGTCCCAGGTGCACTGACTTGAAAAACATGCCAGGCATGTGCCCAAAAGCCCAAAGGAAAATGGAGGAAAGGGGGTTTTGACACGGCCATTGCCCCAGGGGATGATTTCTCACTTTTCTTCTTATTTTCTTTCCAGCAAGCACATGCACCTTATGGCAAAAATCTAAAATAATAATCATCATCATCATCTACAGGTATTACAGAGACATGAGTGGACATTAGGAGGGAAAAGAGTGACGCTGACTTTCTGAGAAAGCAAAGACGCTTTAACCAGAAATGCACCAATTGCAGGAGAACTTGCACACGCGACTGTGTAAACAATCGGCTCTGCCTCGAAACTCGATCCAAACACTGCAGCAGGGATTCCGTGGCAGCACGAATCATTCAAGGATCCTCTAGAATCCAGTGGTAACTCAGCCAACATTTACAGAGAACTCCTACTCTGCTCAAGAGGGAAGGGACACAAAGAGGCAAGACCTGTCCAGCCCTAAAGGAGCCCGTGACAACAGAGGGTGGGGACGGGAGGGGAAGGAAGGGCACACATCACAGTAGAAGGGACCTGACCAACCCTTCGCAGACTCGTGTTCCGCCCAAGACCCCTCAAAGCATGACTGAATGAGACTGTTCCCTAGGCCAGCAACGTAACAAAAGGTGGCTTTATTTCTCTAAAGCAAGGAACACCGGAACTGGTTTGGTAGGCCACACACCTGGTTTTCTGGTTCCTAGTCATTCTACTAACACACAAGGTGGGCCCTCAGAACCCTGGGTCCACAGGCATCGTAGAGTCACCCGTCACCAGTGGGACGACTGGGTGTAGGGCACTGAGCATCCGTGGCCAGAGCACCGATGACAGGACAGGACAGGACGGGGCAGGGAGGAGGGATGAAGCTCGAGCAGGACAGCAGGCAGACCCGGGCCACGGTCTCCGCTTCCTCTGCTAGAGAGAACATGTCCTGGGAAGCGGGAAGCATTCGTTTCCCCGACTTCTTTTATACTCTTCTGTACCTTCTTAGTGTTATACCATGGGCTACGAATGACCCGCACTGTCTCAATGCGTCACTCCCCAGAGACGAACACCTCATGCAGCCGCAGGGTGCCTGTGGTGTACTTACTACTTATCGGGGCACAGATGGAGACTATGGTAAGTTGGAGGGTGTCTCCCCGAAAGAGATGGCCGTTCTCTTATCCCCAAAACTTATGACTGTGAACCTTATTTCCAAAAAAAAATAAAATAAAAGGATCTTTGCAGGTATAATAAAGGACCTTGCAATAGATCATCCTGGGTCACCTGGCGGGCCCTCTCTCACGTGTCCTGATAAGAGACAGAAGAGAAAACACAGACACAGAGGAGAAGCTCCATGAGGACAGAGGCCGCCATGAGCCAAGCACCACCAACACAGCAGCAGGAGGGCAGGGAGCCGCTTTCCCCTTGAGTGCCCAGAGGGAGCACCGCCCTATCAGATTTCAGACTGCGGGCACCAAACACTGAGAGAATAAATTTCTCTTGTTTTAAGACACCAAGCGGTAACAGCCCCAGAAGTGAATCCCGAGGTCAATATGATTCACACGAAGACTTTCCTAGTGGCCTTTTCTTGGCAACCTATGATAAGTGAAGGGCCTTTATTTCTGGAATAGCCAATGATTCTAACAAGCAAGGTAGGTATCATCTCTGTTGTACAAGTAGCCACTGACGCACCCAAAGTTAAGTGGCTTGAGATCGGGCAGCAGGTGTGGTGCCGCCGCATGCCAGGAGACTCCAATCAGCGTGGTCTTTCTCCTACACCTCCACGCCTTCCCCCCAACCAGGCTGATTTCATTGGCCAGCGTCCCCTTCCTGCACAGCAGCTGCCTCCCTGCAGTCCTGCTGGCCCAGGGATGCTCCCCAGACTTCTAAACAGAGGACTGAGTCCCAGGGTCTGTTTGGGTATCTGGGAAGATGTACTGCTACAGCCCCAACAGGGCAGATTCAGGGGCCATGACTGAGTTTAGTTAAGGACATGGATTGGAGATGCCTAGGGGGCCAGCAATCCCCTTTCAAAAGAGGAAGGAACCTGAAAACATTTTGAAACTTTGATTGAAATAGCATCAATGTGTTACTAGTCCCTAAGCGATTACATTTTTAGACACTTTACTTTCAACCGTGGAACAGGAAGATTTGTCACTGCTATATAAATGGGTCAAAGATGCTCCCCAGGTAGTTTATTTCTGCACTGCAGGCTGAGATCAGTTAGCTCAAAAGCCCACTGGCACCAAACTCAAGTTTACAGATCCAATTCCTTTTAAAAGCAGATCTTCGACTATCTAGCCGGTTTTACATACCCTGTGAAACCTCTTCTGGTAGTTGTTTCCCACTGGTGAGAAAGCTGCACGAGGCCCCTTGGGCAATGGTCCTGAGTTCTTTGATTCAGACACTCATCACCTAGACACCTGACATTACCTAACTGGTTCCTTCACCCGGAAGCTCCCTCACCTGCCATTCCTTCTGGCTGGAGAGCTGGAAGGCCCACCATAAGTCCCTGGAAAGTGTCAGGTAATGAGGAATGCCCCCTTTCCTGAGCTCTGACCCAGCACTGTCCCATAAAGCCTTTCCTGATCGACCCCCCCCCAAAAAAAAAAACTAATCTCTTGGACCCCCCCTCCCCCATCACCTCAACAAGACTCTTAGGTAAAAGAAAGAAACTGAGGGAGATCTCCCCAGTCTTTTCACTTCTCGGATACCAAACTTCCCCTCGAGCTGGCCCTGCAGTTAGTCACCCCTCAGTGAGCAGCTGCAGACTGCCTGAGGCATGAGCCTTGCAGGGGATACACCATTCATTTGCCCCAGATTTCAGTGGGACCTTCCCTTGTGTTACCCCTGCCCTAGCCTAGCATCCCTAGACTCTTCCTACCCACAGAAGGGTCTTTCCATCCTGATTCTCTACAGCCTCGTGTCCTGGGATGTTAGTCCCTCTAACTTCCCATCACTTACGACGCAGAAGCCAGGAGCAGGGGACTCGAGGACCTACAGATACGTGGGCGAGAGAGCAAGGCAGCCAGACAGGAGAACACATGCGGTAGGCGAAGTGCGGCTGCAGAGGCTCTCTATATCCCTGCAGAGGCTCTCTATATCCCGTACCTTACCCAGGGCAGAGAAAGGAGCTGAGGACGCGCTGGAGGGAATACTGGGGCTGAAGCAGTCCATGGTTATGATGGAGAAGGGATCCCTTGACCTTAAATCATCTTGGCCTCTCCCTTTCACATGCAGTCCGTGCCCTCTTTGAAACCCTCCATGCCGGGGCATAGCCAGATTCGGTGTTTGCTCGTCCCTACTCCACTGCCCTCTACGTATGTCTCCATGAGCTAGGACAACGCTGCTGTGACCTTCTCCATCCGGGCCTC
>NW_006159515.1:5681314-5703308 GCF_000334495.1 Tupaia belangeri chinensis | reverse complement strand
GAGCACCTCATACACTGCCTGGCGCCAGAGGCCTCTAATAAATGTTTGCTGAATGAGTGAACGTGAGCCACTCGCTTACCATTTACATTTAATTACAGTGTAACCCAATTGAGATTCTTATTTATGCGTCAGATTAACTCGGCTATAAAGTTATCTGCTCACAACAGCTCAGGGAAGCTCCGTCATGGTTCGCTGTTTATAGAGCATGTTCAACCGCTCAGGAAACAACGCTGAACTTTTACAGTGGGAGGCCAGGGCCAAGCTGAATGCTGACGCCCCAAGTTTTATTGAGCAAATTTATCTTAAACATAGACACCAAGAGAAGCCACCAGCCAGCTCTCCTGTAATCAATTCTGTTGGAATCACTGCATCGGAGCACTGCAGGCAATTCAGTGACAGACAGTGGGTCTCACGTCTGTTCCCTCAGCAGCCAGCAGGATGCCTGGCACACAGTAGGGCACCAATAAATGCTCACTGCGAAGTTTCCTACAGCAGCAGATGCTTCCTACAGCAGACGTATTTCAACCTCTGGAGATCACAAATGTCCCCTAACCTGGTTGACAGTCCCATCCAGAGCGACACCATTCAGGACCACTGCACAGTGGCAGCTAGAGAGGAAAAATAGACCGTTACTTATGAAACCAGGATTGCCTCCTAACTTTTACTTTAAAATGGTATGGGACCAGCACCATGGCCTAGTGGGTAATGATCCCACATGGCTAGCCATGGTTCAAATCCTGGCCCTGGGGCCTTGAGAAATATGCTGGGCACATGTGCATGTGTGCCCAAAATCTGACAAGATGGAGAGAAAGGATTGAGGCATGACTACTCCCCAGTAGGGGGTGCTTTCACCTTCTCCCCCTCTTTCTCTCTTTGACTGGCAAGCAAAAGGCACCCTCCAGCATTAAAAAAAAAAAGAAGAAGAAAGAAAACAGTAAAATGGTACACACTAACTACTTACTAACACTTCATAAATGTATAAATGTGAAAATTTTGTCACCAAAATAAATTTGGAATTTGGAAATGCCAAGGGTAGGACAAAGAGCAGCTGAGTTAACTACAAGACACATGCTTTGGGGCTTAGTAACGGTGGAATGCGGGTAGCTCCACCACCTGAGAGGCTGAAGACCACACTGGAGGCCCAAGTTTGCTTCCTCTCTGCCTCTCCCCCACCTCATGAAAAGGGTGTGTGTGTTGGGGGGGGAATTAGGGCTCCCATAGAAATCACTTCCTAAGGGACCAGCAGATGGTGTAACGGGTATGTCGCTGGGCTCCCACATAGTCAACTGTGGTTAGATCCCGGACCTGGTGGCTTAAAACTCACCAGGCACTTGTGTGTGCACCCAAAATCCCAAGAGGAGAAGGTACTGCGGTGTGGCCATTGCCCTCTCCAGGGGGATGATTTTTTGCTTTCTGTCTCTTTGTCTTGCCGTCAAGCACATGAGGCCTATAGCAAAAATCTCTCTTAAAAAAAAAAAAAAAAATTACTTCCTGATTGACACAATGCGTTGAAGATACAAGCAATCGTTTCCTCAAAACTATGATACGGTGTTTAAAACCAGGAGTAGATATAAAACCAAAAGGACCGCCACCTGACTTCAGACCTAGCTGCCTGTATCACCCGCGTTTGCTCCTCTGTTCCTTTCTACCATGTTTCTCAGGAGTAGGCCAGAATTTCGCCATGCTAAGAACAAACAGGCGAAACTCCCACCATAATTCCAACCCAAAAATATGTCCACCACAAACCATGAATAGCACCCAGGTGTACAGATTTTCAAGAGATGCCTCACTAAGAGGATGTGGAGAAAAGGAAACCTGTGTATATTGGTGGCCATCAACAAATGACTGGATACAGAAAAGGCAGGGTAGGCCCAGCTGTGGTAGGTGGTGGTAGCAGGCTGCCCTGCAATGCTGGAGGTCATGTGTTCAGTTCCCGGGTCAATCTGTACACACCGGGCACCCACAGGTGCCTGTGATCCTGGCTGGCTGGGAGGGATAGGGGACAACCACAGCATGAGATCCTGCCAAGGGTGTTCGTCTATCTCTTTCCTGCAATAAATAAGTTAACTTAAAAACAAAAAAGGAGGAAACGATAATGTGATAAACATTTATATATAAAGTGTTTATATATAAAATAAGTATTAGGAAATACTATCCAGTCCTAATAAAGAAGAAAATTGTTATTTGTAAAAATGTAGATGAATCTAGAGGGCAGAATATTAAATGAAAAAAGGCAGGTACAAAAAGACCTATACCACATGACCTCATTTATAATGTGGAATTTTAAAGAGTCAAACTCATAAAAATAGAGAGTAGAACTGAAGCTACCAGAGATTGGTTTGGGAAAGTGGAAAGATTTTGGTCAAAAAATACAAAATTTCAGTTAGACTGGAAGAATAAGTTCAAGAGATCTATTGTAAAACATGGCGACATAGCAAAAGCAATGTATTATATTTTTAATACAATATTTGAACTCTCACTAAGAGCGTTTTTTTCTTTTAATAGAGATTTTTGTTACAGGGTATGTGCACTCACTAGAGAGAGAAATGAAAACTCACCCCCCAAAATGACCATGCCACAATCCCGTCTCCTCCATTCTCTCAGGATTTTGAGCACGCATGCACATGAACCCCACCTGTTTCAAACTGCCAGGTCCATGACTTGAACTGAAGTCACCCAGCACCTTAGCCACCATGCCACCACTGGTTCCAAGAGAGAATTTCTTTTTTTTTGGTTTTGGATTTTGCTTTTTTGAGAGTTTTTTGCTATAGGGCGGGTGTGTTCACCAAAAAGACAGAGAGAGAGAGAGAGAAACAGAGAGAGACCGAGTCAGAAAGCAAGGAATCACCTCCATTCTCCTCTTGGGATCTTGGCCACACATACACACACACCTGGTGTGAGTTTAAGCCGCCAGACTCGAACCACGGATGACTAAGTGAGAGTCCAGCGTCCTAACGATTATGCCATCTGCTGGTCCCAAGAGAGTAGATTTTAAGTGTTCTCAGCACAAATAAAATATTGACTATGTGAGACAATGCACATTAGTTAGCTTGATTTAGCCATTCTACAACATACATATATTTCAAGACATGTTATACAGCATAGACACAATTTTTGTCTGTTAATTAAAATGTACATAGGAAAGGGTCTTTAAAAACTCATAGAAAATGTGTGTTATGAAAAAACTATGTATGGATTTCTAAATTTCTTGCACCAAAATAAACTCATACTTTAGTTCTACCCTCCATGTGCTTTTTGAAGACCTTCTATATTAAAAAAGAAGAGAGGCCTTACTATGGTAATCACCATTTTTTTTAAACGGCATCAATGTCTCTGGCACTCACAAAACAGCCAGAAAATAGCTAACGCAGAGGCAGCGAAGGCAGGCCTTCGTGTCCCAACACTGAGCACCCAACTCAGCTCCTGGGAGAAACACGCTGAGTGACTTCTGCAGCCTGGCAAGTCTTCTCTGGAAGGCGGGGTGCACAGGAACAGGTTTCGCTGGGACGAAGCCCGGGGCTCTGAGTGGGAGGCGCTTGACCTCCAGGGCCACAGCACATGACATAACTAAAGGCTGGGCTTGGCCTTGGCACTCGCCCACGGGAGATTGAGAGAGGAAGTAGTTTGTTGGTTTTGAGGTTTTCAAAAGGAGGAAGGAATTTTACACTCAATGTGCTAACCCCCCTGGCTGCAGTCTGGGAAACAGCAATTAAGGGGGTGCCCAACTTCTGGGCCTTGTCTTGGCACCAAACACCCCACAGAACCTGCTAGTTATTAGGAAAGTTGAAGGTTCGGAGATGGCGATCCTAAAGGCTACTCCAAATCACTCCGACATCATCGAATAACATGTAAAATAAACACATACACATGTAAAATAAACACATACATATGTAAAATAAGCACACGTACACATGTGTAAGGCACACATGTGAAACAAACATGTGTGTAAAATACACACGTGTAAACATGTGTGCATGTGTGAAATAAACATGCACAAATACATACATAAACAAACATGCATGCATGTGAGTCACATGTGTGTGGGAAGTACACATACATATATGTGAAATGAACATGTATGTATAAATAAACCTATTTGTATAAATATACATATTTATACATGTATGTATTTGTAAAACATACATGTATGTATAATTAAACATATAAAAATACACACAAGAATGTGTACTCTTGTAAAATAAACACATGTACACACATAAAATAAACACATGCACAAACACATGTAAAATAAACACATATACACACATCCTTGTAAAATACACACATAAAATAAACACATACACACATGCACCCTGTAAAATAAACACATACACCCATGTAAAACACAGACACATACAATGTAAAAATAAACAATGCACACATGCACCCTGTAAAATAAACACATACACCCATGTAAAACACAGACACATACAATGTAAAAATAAACAATGCACACATGCACCCTGTAAAATAAACGCATACACATATGCGCCCTTGAAACCTGACTCTGCCTGAACCTATCATTTTACTTTTAAATTTTCATTCTTATATCCAATTCTTCTGAAAATATCAAAGAAATAGCTCACGCATGCACTGAAGCTAAAAAATGTAGCTTAAAATACGTTTCTTGAAGGCTCTCTTTAGGTTATGCTCCAAGTGAAAATCTATCTTGAAATTTCCTCTCCCATAAAGATGAATATAAAAACAGAACAAAAACTGGGCAAGTCAGTTTTATATCCCACATAACTGACAAAATATTTCCCTAAAACAATACCAAAAACCATTGAAATCGGCACTGTTTTTTGTTGGGTGTGCTGGGCACATATAGGAGTACCTAATAAAAGAAAATTAGCCAAACCTACAGTAAAATTTCCCCAGATGATGTTCTAATTAATATACACTCCAGGCCAGCCACAGTGGCACAGTGTAACTCAACACTCTATAATACCAAAGCCAGGAAGGTCGCGAGTTCGTGTCCAGGGCTCTCCCAGTACACACCAGGCTCACATGTGCACGCCTGTGCTGAGGCTGGTGTGGACCATGGAGACCCTGCTGAGGGTGCTATCCATCTGTCCAGTTTTATGTGTGTTTCTCATAAAAGAAATAAATAGACAAACTTTCTTAAATAAGTAAAATACACTCTCGTTGAACTTGACAGTAAAGTAGGGCCTACTTATCTGAAAAGGTGTATTTTTTTTTTTGTACATTTAACCACTGTACATCAATACAGCTTGTAAAATGAATTTTTCCAGCATGCACACTGCTCACCAGTCCAGTTAAGGATATCGTACATGTAGGACCAGCAGATGGCATAATGGCTACATCACTGGACTCCCATGTAGTAGGCCATAGTTCAAGTTCCAGACCTGGTGTCTTAAACTCACGCCAGGAGCATGTGCATGCATGCCCAAGATCCCGCAATTAGAATGGAGGAGAAGGGATTGCGGCGTGGCCATCCCCGCCGGGGGATGATTTCTTGCTTTCTGTCTGTCTCTTTCTGATGAGCGCACACACCCTACGGCAAAAACCTCTCCAAAATAAAAAAAAGATATGATACACACGATCACCAACAGGCAGTCCTCCACTTCTGCACCCCCTAAACGTCCCCTCTCTATTCCCTTCCTCTCACCCTTCCCCAGCTTCCAACCTCCTCCCACCCTGTTTCCAGTATCTGCAACTGTTTTCCATGCTTCTATATCCTCCAATCTGTCCGTTTCCGCCATAGAGGGTGGCCATTTGGTATATATTAAGGGTATATATTCTTAATTTCCTCAGGAAACATACCCTTTCCTGTGGGACCAGCTTGAGCTAAATGACCGCAGAGAAACAGGAGGACAATGGAGGCCCTGCCATCCAAGCCCATAGATGTCAGATGAGCATTTTTGTTACTGTCAGGGTTCCTGAATTAAACAGAAACTAATATTAAGGAATTATTTTTCTACTTTTAAATCTTTCTTGGGTCTAAGAGTGTCTTCCTTTTATTTTACTTTTTTTAAAGAGAGACTTTTTGTAAAGGGTACATGGGCTCATTGGAGAGACAGAGAGACAGCAAGCAAGAAATCACTCCCCAGTGGGGAAAGCCATGCAAAAATCCCTTCTCCTCCATTTTCCTCTCAGGACACTGGGCACTCAAACACACACGCCCAGGACTTGAACTGTGGTCAACTACATGGGAATCCAGCAACGTAACCATTACTCCTGGGATGTCATGTTAAGGTAATGAAACAAGAAATTAAACATGAATTCCACAGTCAAACTCTTTCTAAGATCGGAGGGTTTAAGAAGCCCCAGCTTTAAGCAAACTGCCGTTCCTGCAAAGTGTCCCTTGTACACGAACTCAGTATTTCGCCGCGGCCCAGTCACATGGTGCAGACAGCAGGGGCACTGCTGAGCAACACTGGAAGCCATATGGGCACCAGGCCACCATTCCTGACTGGCTGCAGGGCTAAATGGACGATTACGGCACAAAGACCCTGTTGAGGGTAGCTGTCTGCCGTCTGTGTCTTTGTCTCTATCACTGTCTCTCTCCTCTCTCACACACACATAAAGGAAATAAACATAAGAGGCCAGCAAGTGGTGTGGTGGTTAAGGCACTAGAATCCCACATGGATGATTGTGGTTTGATCCCCAGACCCGGCAGCTTGAAAATCATGCCAGTCACGTGTGTGTGCATGCCCAAAATCCCAAAAGGAGAGTAGAGAGGGGACTTGGGCATGGCCATCCCCCTTGGGGGCTGATTTCTCACTTTCCCTCTCTGTCTCTCTCTGGCAAGTGTATGTGCCCTATGGAGGAAAAAAAAAAAAACTTCAAAAAATAAATAAATAAATAAAACTAAAAAATTCACTCTCAGGCCAACAAAAAAAAAAAAAAAAAAACCTTCAAAAAATAAATAAATAAATAAAACTAATAAATTCACTCTCAGGCCAACAAGTGGCGTGGTGGTTGAAGCTCTGGACTCCCACATGCCCAACCGTGGTTTGAGTCCCAAGACCGAGTGGCTTTGTTTCTCACTTTCCCTCCCTCTCCTGCTCTCTCTTTCTCTGGTGAGCGCATGTGCCCCATATCAAATTTTAAAAATAATAATAAATAAAATTGAATAAATAATGTTTGTTTTTAATTTCTACTCTTTCTTTTGTTTGCCTTTGGAACTCAGTTCCTGCTTTCTTGTATAACTCCTCAATAGCAGAACTAATAAAATCACAAATCTTAACTCAAATTTTAAGCCTGGCAAGGCCCCCCAGTTAATAGGCAGCACCAGCGACCGCAATGACAGCAAAATCCTTCATCAATCACTGATGTTCGAGGACAGTTCTCACTGACAGCGCATTCCACTGTGTGTGAGGTTCTGAAAAATCTCTGCATGATGTTAGAAAGTATTTTTTCTGTTTCTTGGTTACGGTATTGTTTATTTGTTTATTTTCTTTTTAGTATTTGCTGGCTTAGAGACCTGGTAAGATTTTCAAGATTTAAGCAAATTTGGGTGACCTGTGGGTGACCCAGACACTAAACTTCCACAAGTATCGTTCCTCACTTTTAAGAATTATTTTATTTTACTTATTCATCCTTTTTTTTTTTCCCTTCTTCCTCTTAATTTGACCAGAGAGAAGCACAAGCATGTGATACTGAAAGTTGCTTCTTGGGGTAGAAGCCAGCTTGGTCAGCCTGATGCTTCAGGAGCTTGGTGTGGCCATGGAATAAGGACAGGCGAGAAAGACTATTTTTCTATTTTTTTTGAGGACTGTTAAAGACTATTGATGTAACAGCTAAATTTTCAGAAGCATGAGACATATGGTATTCCCAAGTAACAATCTCTAACACATGAAAAAGAACTGTACTAGGAAAGTACTGATCTTTCAAATCATCAACATTGCGGGTACTCTCCAAGGCCAACGCCTTTATTACAAACACAAGAAGCAATTACACTATGGAAGAAAAACACTTAAAATCTATTATGCGAATGTACCGAAAATAACTTACAATGCAGCTCTCAAAGTTTATAGAGGATATTTAGATTCTGAAATGTAAGTGACGCTTGCAGACATGTTAGATCCTGTCTAAAATTTCCAACAGTAGACAGCTTGTAAAAACAAATCAAAAATTGGAAGACATAAGGAATGTGTGGTTTATATATGTCACATAAATAAACATATGTGACAAGCAAACATATGTCCCCAAGCAAAAAATAATACTTCAGTAATTATTGTTTTAATTATAACTAAGCACCTACAGTTAATTCCACATTTCAAGTCTGGGAAAACACAAACCCGCTTCCCTTGCGGTGATACACCATCAGTAATACGTGAGACCAGAAAACTACAGCTACAAACAGTACGACCATGAATGACTCATTTTCCCCTCAGTGGACACACGGTAAGTACCCATGTTCCAGACACTGTCAACAAGCCCCACAGACTTTCTCCATCTAGCACCTGGGCCAGCTGCAGGCTGACCGCTCTCAGGTGTCGTCTGTTCTAGAATGAGGCTCCATTTCTTGTAAATGACCTCCCCAGATGTACAAAGGTGTCTTTGATTCAAAGATGCCCGACCCTTAAAAACAGTTTAAAACTTTTCAGAAACATCGATCAGCACGTAAAACCAAGCACAATCTGATCATCTTCAAAAATGGATTTAAGAATACTGGGGAGCCTGGGAGCCGGTAGATGGCGTGGTGGTTAAGGGCACTGAACTCCCACATGGCCAACCATGGTTCAAGTCCCAGATCTGGCAGCTTGCTTTCTGTCTCTCTCTCTCTCTCTCTCCTCTCTGGAAATATTAACAAATAATAATAAATAGAGTTAAATAAAATAATTACTTAGAAAAGAGAAGAAGAAGAAGAATGGAGAGCCCAGTGGGAGACTTCTTTCTCCATCACTCCCTCACACCCCACTCCCTTGTCCATCTCTGGACGCACCTCTCCATCTAGCAATGGAGGACTGTTCTGTGTGACTTCTAGCTCCTCCCTGTCACCAAAAGCAATGGAAAAGAGACGACCTAGAGGCTAAAGGAAAACCACACCTGTGCTCTCCCTGCCTAGCAGCCAGCTCAATGCTTTCATTGCTAACTGTGGGTTGGTCACTGAAACCGTGAGCTCTGGGCTCCCCTCTTCCCCCAACCCCAGGTCCAAAGCTCAGTTATAGATTTTTAGTTCACTGGTTTCTACACGTGTTCACAATTCACATACAATGTCCTGCACCTTCTTCAAAGTCCCTGAAGCAGAAAGAGCCTAAAGACACACATTTTCACTCAGAGTTTGGGGCCAAGTTGCTAAGGACTTTTCACTCTCCCCTCTTCTTTTCTTCTTTTCAACCCACAACAGGAATCTAAGATCTGCAGCTCTCATACCAAAGGAAACATCAGCAAACAAGAAGAGTGTGTCTTTTCAACTCTCAGAACTTACCGCTATCGGGACCAACAGAGAGCATAATGGTTGTCGCTGGATTCCCATGTAGTTGACCGTGGTTTGAGTGCCAGACAGGGCGGCTCATGCTGGGCACATGTGCATGTATGTCCAAAATCCCAAGAGGAGATTGGAGGAGAAGGACTTGGGGCATGGTCAACTTCCCAGGGGGTTATTTCTCGCTTCCTGTGTCTCTGGCAAGTGCACGTGCCCTAATGCAAAAATCTCTAAAAAAAGATAAAAACTTAGAACTATCAGAATGCATTACAAGATATTAATAGAGATATATAAAACATCCCAAGCAAATCAAGGAAAGCGGAAAGTGAATGGTGAACACCACAGAGGCCTGGACATCATAGCTGCAGAACTGAGTCCTCCTCCACCATCACCACACTCATCCTGTTCACTGGCAATGATGTAAATCCTCAGCCAAAAATGGCCCCCAATTGCTTAAGATGATCCATGAAGTACATAAACCCTCTCAAAACTCAACTGTGTTTCTAGTTTGGAGATCAAGAACATGTTTCATTGTTCTAGTGGCTAAAAGAAAGAACTCACAATCTGTTGAATTTCCTCATAAATTTGCCCACAAGAACCACAGGAAACACCTCATAGGAAAGAGAAATGAGCCGGCTTTTTGAAAATAGAGAAGAAATTCAAGGAACAACAGAAGCCAAGTTGATATTCAGCCAAGTACCATTCCTGTTTAAAGATTCAAAACATCCTTAATAACCATAAGTCATTACCTCTCAGCATGACCATTTAACTCCATGGAAATAAACGCTTGATTACCAGCAGAACTGGGGCTGCCAGTGGAAATCATGGGCACAAACCCCAGCCACGTGCCAGGGCTGGTACAGAAATACCAAAAGACCAGCACAAGGTAGCAGAAATGCAGCAAAGGTAAGAGCATATGTACCTTCCAGCGCCAGCATCCTCCTCCTTCACAGGGACACCCACCACCCACTGCTTGGGCACGGAGATGGCTGGAAGACTCTCATGGTAAACAAATGCCAGAACACAGCTTCTCCCTGAACTGGGCTCCCCATCTCTCCAAACTCCTGGAAGGGGTGATGGGCACCACAAACATTCTGCTAATCCTAAACAATTGCAAAGTACAGTATTATACCTATTTCTCCATTCACCTTTATTTTGAAGGCTGTTAAAAAGAGTGAAACTATATTCTTAGTTACTAATAACTACCAAAAGGGATTTTCTGAGAGATTTTTGCTATAGGGTGCTCGCTGGAGAGATAGAAACAGAGCAACAGAAAGCAAGAAACCACCTCCTGGGGGGGAAATGGCCACACCGCAATCCCTTCTCCTCCATTATCCTCAGGATTTTGAGCACACACGCACACCTGGCATGAGTTTAAAGCCACTGGGTCCAAGATTTGAACTGCAACTAAGTGAGAGTCCAGGGACACAAACATTATGCCATTTGCTGGTCCCAATAATGTGTTATTTTTAAGAAGCATTATAAGTTGGGTTCCTACTATGTGCCAAAGTTTAAGGCAGAGGTTTTCTACACATCATATTTCATCATGCCAGGTTAAGTATAAAATTGGGGCTAGCTGAGAGTTGCCCTGCATCATTGTTGACCCATTCCTGCCGGAAATAAAGACCCTGAGAGTAAACCTCCCAGTCTTGTTGCTACCTCAACTGTCAACCACAGCCAAACGATGAAGCTTATTAAAGTTAGTCTCTTTCTGTGCCCTCTCCCATTCCAACCTACATCTAAGCTTTGAGGAGAGTTAACCCATACAAAATGTAATTAGAAAATCACATAGAAAAATCAATTCACACTAAGGTACTCGAGTTAAGAAAATATTACTTTCACAGATATATACTCATTAAAAGGAGAGCCGAAAGACAGCCATGCTTGACACAAATACCTTTCTTCTAACTTTTTAAATTCCTAGCTGAAATTTTGTGTCCTGTGACCCCCACCGCCCAGCCTACAGTAACGACCATTTTACTCTCTGTGTCTGTGAGTCTGACTTCTTCAAATTTCACACGTAAGCGAGGTCACACAGTGTTTCTCTTCCTAGCCTGCCTAATGTAACAATATCCTCCAGGTTCATCAAGAAACAAGATTTTCTTCTTTCTTGAGGCAGAATTGCTTTCCATTTTGTCTACATACCACATTCATATACCACATCTTTATCCATTCACTCACTGATGAACACTTAGGTTGGTTCCATATCTTGACTATTGTGAATAATGTTGCAATAAACATGGGAGTGCAGAGATCCATTTAATATACTGATTTCATATCCTTTAGATATATACCCCCAGAAATTAAAATAAGTAAATGAATAAATAAAATTAAATAAATAAAACTAAAAATAAAAGGGGGGCACTCCCATAGAGTTGACCATGGTTCAAGTCCTGAACCTGGTGGCTTGCTTTTCTCACTTTCTTTATCTCTGGCTCTCTCTAATCAAATTAAAATAAATTAATGAGTAAGTAAAATTAAATAAACAATATTTTCAAAAAAATGTATATTCCCCCCAGAAGTGAGACTGTTAACCACATGGTAGACCTATTTTTATTTTTTTAAAGTTTTTGAGAAACGTCCATATTGTTTTTCATAATGGCTGTACTAACTTACAGTCCCATCAGCAGTTGTGCAGGGTTCCCTTTTCTCTGTGTCCTCACCAACACCTGTTATCTGTCTTCTTTGGTCATTCTAACAGGTATGAGGTGATATCTCATTGTTTTTTGTTTTTTAAAGAATTATTTCATTTTATTTATCATCATTACTATTATTGTTATTTTTAATTTGCTACAGGGCACATACACTTACGGGGGGGAGGGGGGGAGTGAGAAAGCAAGCAGTTGGGTCTGGGACTCATATCATGGTCAACCATGTGGGAGTCCAATGTCTTAACCACCACACCACCTGCTGGCCCTGTGTGGTTTTCATTTGTAGTTCCCTGATGATTAGTGATGTGGAGCATTTTTAAATGTATCTGTTAGCTATTTGTATGTCTTCTTCTGAGAAATGTCTATTTAGATCCTTTACCTACTTTTTAACTAGGTTATTTATTTTTCTACTACTGAGTTATTTGAGTTCTTATGTACTTTGGATACTTACTCCTTACCAGACATATGGCTTACAAATATGCCTCCCATTTCATAGGTTGTCTCTTCACTCAGCTGACACAAATGAACTTTTTTTTTTTTTTGAAAGGTTTTTGCTATAGGGCGTGTGTGCTCACCAGAAAGACAGAGATACAGAGGGAAAGAAAGTGAGAAATCACCCCCAAGAGGATGGTCATACAGCAATCGCTTCTCCTCCATTCTC
Organism: Tupaia belangeri chinensis; assembly: GCF_000334495.1. Lineage (NCBI taxonomy): Eukaryota > Metazoa > Chordata > Mammalia > Scandentia > Tupaiidae > Tupaia > Tupaia belangeri. Next base: position 5,690,602 of record NW_006159515.1, on the reverse strand, counting down.
CTCTTGGAATCTTGGGCATGCACGCACACACATCTGGCGTGAGCTTAAGCCACTGGGTCCGGGACTTGAACCACAGTCAACTATATGGGAGTCCAGCTTAACAGCCAGTATGCCAACTGCTGGTCCCCCACAAATGAACTTCTAATGGTAGGTTTTTGAGGTCTAATGGCTGACCTCATTAAAGATTATGCAGCAGGGTGAAGTATTTCCTACTACTCTTTGAATCAAACCATTTCTAGCACCCTATTTCTTGGTTATCTCTAGGATCCCAGTTTGTAAGCAGCCCTGAATATACCATTGCTGAGCAACAACCTCTACACTGTCCCTCCAAACAGGTTATCACTGCAACATTCCTACTCCCTGTCCCAGCTGCCACTGTGTTCACATTCCTACTGCCCTTTCTACTGAAATCATTAATAATGTCAGTAATAGCTTAAACTAATGAAAAGTAGTTTGGTTTTTTTACTCTGAGAAAAGTAAAATTTCTATAAAAATATAAAGGAGAGCTAAGGTTAATTTTGTCATTGCCATGTTGTTCAAAACTGCATTAACAGGTGCTATGAATAATTGCCCATACAAATCACATTCATTAAAAAGGGAGGCGAGAAAATAGCGACTCTGATACATTTTTAAATATCACATGATGCTTTAAAAAAATCACATTATGCTTTTAAATATATATAAATTTAATTATCCAAATTCAATATAATTTAATTAAACATAACTGCATTAAATTAAATTTTTTTCAAAGATATTCTTTCTGTAAGCCACTTGAACCAAGAAAGCAACCTTGATTTTATTAAAGGCCACTGTAAAACCTGGGAGGGACAAGGAGAAACCTCTGTAACTCAGATACTTCTGCAGAGGAATAAAGGTTAAGGTAACTGCTGAAGGGCTCTACTTCCTGCCACATCCTGGAGTGAGGATCAATTACTGTAACTAAGAAACTCAGACTGTTATCTAGTCCCCTGTGATAGTACAACAGGTGTCCTGGGCCCATCAGATAGCACAGACTCGGAGTTATTATCAAGGAGAGACAAGCACACCATACCCTCCACCTCCACTCACCTACCCTGCTACTCCCAAGAAAATACCAGGTGGTTCTGAGAACTAGGTTAACTACACTGAAAAAACATGAGATAGATTAGACTGATTGCTTGAATGCCAAATCTTAAAGATTTTCTGCCTAAAACAATAAGCAAGAAAGGAAGAATCATGGAGAAGCCCAAGTGGAAATGAGGGTGAAGTTCTCTATAGAGAACAGTCCATACTGTTTTTCATAATGGCTGTACTAACTTACAGTCCCGTCAGCAGCTGTGCAGGGAGAAGCCCGAGTGGAAATGAGGGTAAAGTTCTCTATAGATTATTTTTCACCTTCTTCCTTTTCCACCATAAAAGATGATGCAATGCTATGCCACATCTCAAAGGCACAACTTTTCTGGTGGCACACTCTAAAATTTGGCTCGTGAGGGTTATCCAGGATTATGTCTGAACCCCAATAGCCACAAATTATAAATATTAATGTTTTCACCTAGAAGAAGCTTCCATACTAGAGTAATTATAATATAGAAATGTTACTCACCATTCTCTGAGATTATTAAAGTCAGTTAATACCTGGGAAATCTGAGAGGTGGGTCCACACAGTCCACTATAACCTAGCCAAGATAGCTTTGCCCAAAATCAGTACTACAATAATTTTTAATCCTAAAAGCCAGACAGACACTGAGCTCACAGTGATAAAATAATACAAACTATAACAAGGCAGGTTTTACAGAATAACTGGGATAACAACCCAAATCCACATCAAACAGGTAAGTCCCTAATTGCGATTAGCCTAAAAACTGGGCTTTTTGTTTATTTGTTTATTGGTGTATTTGACAGGACTTCAGGGCAAGTAACAGGAAAGACACGGGCTCATCTCCTGGGTCGTCAGAAAAGTCATGATGCATTTTTGCACAGAAAATATATCATGACTTTCCAATGGCCCAGTAACTTTCTTTTATTGCGGTTGTTTTGCCCAGGCATAAAACATAGTGGTTTGATGAAACCTACTCCTCTTTCAACCCTTCCTGCTTACGCTCTCTCTCCTCTGTTGGAAGATTGCTGACTTCACCACTATCACCTTCAGAACAAGTGCAATTAAAGACACCACCAACCTGAAGTTAAGTGATGAGGCTGAAGGAAAGAGGAGGAAAAGACTGAACCTCTCATCTGAGGTGGTCTTTACTGTGAGTCACTTTTAACACCAATATCCTACAGAGAAGACAAAAAAGCGGGCACCTCAGCCTCACGCAGCCCCTTTTTCCGTTTACTTTCCTAACTCAAGAGACAGGCTTCACCCCTCCATGTCACAGACCAAGAAACTGAGTCACAGTCATGATTTACTACTAGCAGATAGCAAATAGAAAGAGAAACGTTCCTGTCCACCTTTTTTCCAAAAGTTCTACTGTAAAACTAAGAATAATGAATGAATAACCCATGACTCCCCTACCTGAGGTTCAGTGATGTAACCGATGGTATTTAACTTACACAGAAAGCTCTCAAGAGTTGGAAAAGGAGCAATGCTGTTTCCAGGTATATCTAAAGGAACTGACATTCTAATTGAAATGCTAATATTCATTGCGGCATTCTTCACAACAGCCAAAAGGTGAAAACAGGGCCAGCTGTGGTAGCGCTACAGTAACCCAATGTTCTAGGATGCTGAAGCCGCATGGGAGCATCCTCGGTTTGTGTCCCAAGGTCTGTCTGTGCACACCAGGTACACACGTGCGTGCTCATGAAACTGGCTGGCTGCCGGTGGATCATGCCACGGGCATCCTGTTGGAAGTTCTCTCTCTCTCTCTCTCATGAGAGAAGAACAAGTAGAAACGGGCAGATAGCATAGGGGTTAAAGGTGCTGGACTCCCACATGGTCGTCCAAGGTTCAAGTCCCTGAACTGGCAGCTTGCTTTCTCACTTTCCCTCTCTCCCTCTCTGACTCTCTCTGGTCAAATTAAAAAATAAATTAATTAATTAATAATAATAAAGTGAAATAAAACAATTCTTTAAAACATGAATAAATAAACTTAAGAAAAAAAGGTGAAAGCAACACAAGTGTCCATGGACAGGTAAGTAGATAAGCACAATGTGGCATCTTCATACAATGAGATGTGACTAAGTCGTAAAAAGGAAATGTTGACACATGCTCCAATATGGATGAACCTTGAAGACATCATGTGGAGTGAAACAAGCCAATAACAAAAGGACAAATACCGTATGATTCCACTTGTGTACAGTACCTAGAATAGTCACAAACAGAGACAGAAAGTGGGGGTTCCAGAAGCTAGAGGGAGGGGAGGATGGGAAGATACTGTTTAATGAGCACAGAGCTTCAGGGTTTTTAAATTATTTTATTTAATGTTATTTATTTATTTTAATTTGACCAGAGAGGAACAAGGTGAGAGGAAGAGAGAAAGGAGGGGGAGGGAGTGAGAAACCAAGCCACCAGGTCCAAGACCCAAACCGCGGTCGGCCAATGTGGGAGTCCAGTGCCCTTAACCACCACACCACCTGCCAGCCCCAGCGTTTCAGTTTTGAGATGAAAAGAGTTCTGGCGAAGGACAGTAGAAATGGTTGCACAACAATGGAATGGACTTAATGCCACTATACACTTAAAAATAGTTAAGATGGTAAATTGTATGTTTTTGTGTATTTTACGACAACTTGTAAAAAGAATTTTTTAAATGGCTAAAGTAATAAATTTTGTTATGTATATTTTTGCAATGATAAAAAAGAAATAAAAATAGGGCTAGCCCTGTGGCCAGTGATTAAGGGACCTGGATCCCATATGGCCAACCATGCAGTTTGAATCTTGATCCCTACAGCTTGACCTGGATCCCATATGGCCAACCATGCAGTTTGAATCTCAACCCCTACAGCTTGAAAAACATGCCAAGCACATGTGTGTGCATGCTCAAAACCCAGCAGGGTAGAGAACTGGAGAAGAAAGGGTTGTAACACTCCACTGGGGGGAGCTTTCTCCCCATCTCTCTGGCAAACCCAAGTGCTTATATACTTTTATATATTATATGTTTTATAATCTATTTTGTTTCTAACATATTTTATATTATCTTTTATGTCATGTATATTAAAACCATTGAGTTATACACTTTAAATAAGTAAATTATATTATATTGGACTATATCTCAATAGTATTTTTTTTTTTTTTGGAGAGGTTTTTGCTATAGGGCGCATGCACTCGCCAGACAGACAGAGAGAGACATAGAGACAGAAAGCGAGAAATCACCCCCCAGGGGGGAAGGTCACGCTGCAATCCCTTCTCCTCCATTCTCCTCTCGGGATCTTGGGCACGCACGCACACGCGCCCGGCGTGAGTTTTAAGCCACCGGGTCCAGGACACGAACCGCGGTTGACTATGTGGGAGTCCAGCGACATAGCCATTACACTAACTGCTGGTCTCCTCAATAGTTGTTTTGAAAAAAACAGCTGGAGGAAGAAGAGGGTGAGGGACGTGCTCGGTCTACCTGGTAGAGCTCACCACAGCTGCAAAGCCAGCAAAGCCAGTTGTCTTTCTCAATCAGTCCTGGGTCCCCTCCTCTTCTTCCTCTTCTGGGCTCCAGGTCACACTGAGCCAAGGGGGAAGAGAAGCACCATGACCCTCCACTCCCCAGGAAGGAATGCTTCCTTCAATTCCTTTTGCAGCCTGGCACACGGGAGAGGCGCAAGAACTGGTGTACTGAACACGCGAGTGGGAAAAACTAGTTTCATAAGAAAACTCATAATTAGATTCAACTACTGATGAAGGTTCTTACTGGCTCTGAGCTGTGAGTTTCAAATAAAACCACGTGACATAGTATTAGGTTGTCAGGAAAGTCATGACGCATATTTGCATAGAAAACTATGTTGTGCCTTTTCTGACACCCTAATATTTGACATTAGGTAAGTACACGTAACAAGACAGATAAAAAGAAAAGGCCTAAAAGTGCCAAAAAGACATGGGCTTTTAGAGTGGGGAAGGAACCATATCTGACCCACACCTTCCCAACATGCCTTTAGGACGATGATTAATAGCTATCTGCCCTAATGTGAATACTGGGGTGTCTGGGTAAAGACAACAGCAGGACATCCTTGTACTGTTCTTGCTTTTTTCTGTATAAGTTGAAAATAATTAAAACTTAAAAAAAAAAAAAAAAGAATAGGCAAGAAACAACAATGTGCCCTCTGTGTGGGGTAGAGTTTCTTTGGAGAACAACACTAACAGAACTTTCTAGAAACATTCAAAAACAAGATTCATGTTCTCATGTAGATGTAAGAAAGGGGGACTCCCTGTGAGGAATTACTAACTGCGCGTACGCTTGCCAGACAGACAGAGAGAGACACAGAGACAGAAAGCGAGAAATCACCCCCCAGGGGGGATGGTCACGCTGCAATCCCTTCTCCTCCATTCTCCTCTCGGGATCTTGGGCACGCACGCACACGCGCCCGGCGTGAGTTTTAAGCCACCGGGTCCAGGACACGAACCGCGGTTGACTATGTGGGAGTCCAGCGACATAGCCATTACACTAACTGCTGGTCTCCTCAATAGTTGTTTTGAAAAAAACAGCTGGAGGAAGAAGAGGGTGAGGGACGTGCTCGGTCTACCTGGTAGAGCTCACCACAGCTGCAAAGCCAGCAAAGCCAGTTGTCTTTCTCAATCAGTCCTGGGTCCCCTCCTCTTCTTCCTCTTCTGGGCTCCAGGTCACACTGAGCCAAGGGGGAAGAGAAGCACCATGACCCTCCACTCCCCAGGAAGGAATGCTTCCTTCAATTCCTTTTGCAGCCTGGCACACGGGAGAGGCGCAAGAACTGGTGTACTGAACACGCGAGTGGGAAAAACTAGTTTCATAAGAAAACTCATAATTAGATTCAACTACTGATGAAGGTTCTTACTGGCTCTGAGCTGTGAGTTTCAAATAAAACCACGTGACATAGTATTAGGTTGTCAGGAAAGTCATGACGCATATTTGCATAGAAAACTATGTTGTGCCTTTTCTGACACCCTAATATTTGACATTAGGTAAGTACACGTAACAAGACAGATAAAAAGAAAAGGCCTAAAAGTGCCAAAAAGACATGGGCTTTTAGAGTGGGGAAGGAACCATATCTGACCCACACCTTCCCAACATGCCTTTAGGACGATGATTAATAGCTATCTGCCCTAATGTGAATACTGGGGTGTCTGGGTAAAGACAACAGCAGGACATCCTTGTACTGTTCTTGCTTTTTTCTGTATAAGTTGAAAATAATTAAAACTTAAAAAAAAAAAAAAAGAATAGGCAAGAAACAACAATGTGCCCTCTGTGTGGGGTAGAGTTTCTTTGGAGAACAACACTAACAGAACTTTCTAGAAACATTCAAAAACAAGATTCATGTTCTCATGTAGATGTAAGAAAGGGGGACTCCCTGTGAGGAATTACTAACTAGGAAACAGGAAATGAGAATGTTTGCATTGGCTGGGGACACTCGAGCAAGTGGAAGAAGGTGCTGCTCCTGATAAGAGAAAGCTAGCTGTGCTTATCTCTGGGGAGAGAGAGACACAGGGGAGAGACTGCGAGAGATGAGTAGAGAAGGGCAGTGCACACAGTGGGTCAGCTCAGTCAACGCAAAACTCAGGGCCCAGCAGGAAGAGAGGTACAAGGGAACTGGGCTGGCTTTGAACGGAAAACTACAGCAAACACAAATGACATGAACTGTACGTAATTATTGGGCTGTCGGAAAAGTTGTGACATATTTTTCTGGTTTTCTATGCAAAAATGCATTATGACTTCTCCAACAACCCAATAATTCCACTAATTACTACTGTGCACGTAGTTGTAGCTTTTCCCCAGTCTTCTAACACTGCCTAAGAAGCCTGCATGGCCTCACGCCAGGCTTCAAGGAAGACAGATAACAGACCCGGGCAAAGACAGTAACATATACTTTTATAGGAGGCTGTCCGACTAGACCCAGGATCTGAGGCCTATTGTAAATTCCTAGCCCAAGGCATCTGGGCTTTTTCTGAAAAAGGCCGAGCTTTCCAAAAGCACCCTCAGAACCAAGTATCAGCTGCACTAGCATCCCAGGGACACAGGCTGGTAATAACAAAAGTGTCTCTGTAGCTGAGTGACACAGAGCCTGGCCTGGTTACTACGCTCCATACCAAATGCTTTGAAGACGTCAAATTTGAATTCCAGAAAGTCTTCTTCCAATTTAATGAAAAAACTTTTTTCTTATAAATGTAGTGCCCCCAATTTTTCTTATAGTGCCATGTGTGTGTGTGTGTGTGTGCATGTACACAATATATGCAATAGTTATTTTGAAAATGCAATTGTGCAATGTCGTGCCACACGAACTAATAATAGATCATTCAGCCCAGCTCATTCCCTGGGCACCCAATTATTATCTTGCATGACATAGTTCTGGCATATTAAACGGTGCTGACAACGTTGTTTCAGAGCTCTTCCTTTAAAATAACACATCTTAATGGAAAATATTACTAAAGTAAGATTTACATACCAAATATTCAAAAGTATTATGAAGATACGTTAAGATTTTTATAAAGGGCAATTGGTATTTATATTCTGAGGGGAAAGAAAGATGTTGGCAGGAATGATTCAGCGAGGTGTGGCAGAGGCTCTGCTGTGAGTAAAACCAGCTGCTAATCATCCAGGACAAAGAAATGAGCAATCCGAACGTCCTTTCTGGAAGGACTTACGTTAAGGGCAACAGCCCCCTGCCATTCTATTTGTCTAAGTTAAAACCAATTTCAGGGAGTGAACAACTATTGGGTCACTGCCCAGCACCTCCCTGTCCCTGTAACCATCTTCTCCTGAGGTGCTCGCGACTCTCCTCCCTTTTGTGGTGGTGAGGTCACTTGTGCCAGAACGAGAGAGTCCATTGCTTGGGGAAAGACAGTGGTCCTGCAGAGCTCTAAGTGCAGCAGGGGGATACCTGAAGCCCTATTCCTACACATAACCCCAGGACCCAGGCCAAATGGAGGAGTTGGTTAGAGTTGGGCCTGAGAGAAGGACCACTCACCAGGTCCCCTCACCCAAGCTCCATTTATGCTTACCCAGTAGAGGCCATCAGAGAACCTGCTCAAACGAGGCCACACCATGGAAGAGTGCAGACTCTGGGAGAAGGATCAGCTTCAGGGAGCCGACTCCCGCCATGCAGATTGGAAGCAAAGAAAGCACACCTCCAGGTGGACAGAGGGCTCCAACAACTTTGGAAAACAGCAGAGACAAGGGAGCGTCTTGAAGGCTGGGAGACACATTGAACTCCTGCCCTGGAGTTCTGGGAGACACTCCGCATCCTTATAACATATACCCCATTTCTGCTTCAGTTACTCAGGTGAACTTTCTGCCAATTCCAAGCAACTAAAGTCCAAATTAATACGTAAGCTCTTAGCATACGTAAGAGAAAAAAATAGTAGTCTCCAAATATCAGGAGTTGAAGAGCCAGAAGCAGGTGCAGAGGTAAAACATGATGCTCCGGGAGGCAGCATCACATGGAAAAGTTCCCAGTTCAAGTCTGGAGTCTCCCCGAGTGTTCCAGACACATGTGTGCCCGAGGTCCAAGGCCGGCTAAGGGCTGACAGTGGACTGTGGCATTAAGACTCTGTTGTGGGTGGGGCCAGCAGGTGACATGGTGGTTAAGAACACTGGACTCCCACATAGCCGACCGCGGTTCCAGTCCTAGACCGGGCAGCTTGCTTTCTCTCTCTCTCAATTTCTCTTTCTCTCTCTCTTTCCCCTCCCCACTCTGGTTAAATTAAAATAAATAAATAAATAAATAAATGAGTAAATAAAGTTAAATTTTAAAAATTCTTTTTTAAAAAGTTTTTTAAAAAATGATACTGTGTGGGTGTCATCTCTCTCTCTCTGTCTCTCACACACTCTCAAAAAATAAATTAATTTAAAAAAAATACGAGTTGATACATTGGGTCTGAAATGTTGTAACACAAAACTGATAACTGGGGTTTAGAAAAAACTGGTATTTGTGGGCCAGTTCAGTGGCGCAGTGGTAGCATGCTGCTCCAAGAATGCTGGATCCCTGGTTCGGTTCCCGGTCAACCTAGAAACACCAAGCTGTGAGCCCACCATCTTAGCCGGCTCAACGGGCTGGCAATGTTCATAGCGTGAGATCTTGTTAAGGGTGCTTGTCTTTCTCCCTCTCTCTTCTCTCGTTCTGTCTCATACTCTTGTAAAAGAACTAAGCTTTTGAAAACACGTATTTTAAAATAATCACACTGCCATCCAGGTAGGGAAA
>NW_006159515.1:5655084-5681296 GCF_000334495.1 Tupaia belangeri chinensis | reverse complement strand
AGGGAAAGTTCTGCTGGACTGATGACTGGGTTTCCATTTCACCTCTGACTTCTTCCCCAAGCCACTGACTCAGAAGCAAGTGCATTTGGGGGATTTCCACATCGGGCAATATCCCCCAAATAAAATAATAATATTTATTTTAACACCTAAAAGTTTCCATAACACGAACATGCTGCCTTAAAGAAAAAAGTACTGCAACTTGGAAGATAAGGGTTAAAAGTGCAAATCACAAATTCATAAGTAGAACAGCTTCAAAGCTCTTTGAAACAATAACCATCCCCTCCTTAAAGAATAGCAGCTTCAACACACAGAGAAGCAGCCTGGGCACCCCGGCTTACGGCACACTGCCAGCCGGACGGGCACTGTCCTGAGACAGAAAGCTACCCAGCGTGCACTGAGTAGGGAGACCCTGTCATTCAGCCTGCTTTTTCTTATACTGATAACACACTGTAATTTTGTTATGCTGAAAATTCGTGAGACCTGGATTTATAACCCTAAAAGAATTACACAATTTCTATTAGACAATATTTCAAAAGGCAAAAAAGACTGTGCCTACACAGAGAGGGGAGGGGAACATTACTTTCACCTCTTTGTACAATCTCTCTCTCAAAGAAACAAGAAAAATATGAAATGCCCCAACTGCAAAAACCCCAGGCTCCGGAGACTCAGACCCACAGCTTAGTAGTACTCAGTGTCTTGACACCAACAGTGCCAGGGACAGGGAACACTGTGTTGGGCTCTACCAGGACCAGTGAAGAACCAGATGGGACACCTGTCTGTGTCCTTGTGTCCCAGGCCCCTCAGCCTTGACACTGAGCCTCTCCCCACCCACCCGGCTCTGTGTGCTCCAAAGGCCTGGGCAAAGGCCCCCTCATTCACCTGGCCCAGTGGAGGCCCTGCACCAAGCACTGGCTGTGTTCAAAAGAGGCCACGCCACGGAATGGACAGAACAAGGACAACAGGCTGGGAGGCGCTGCCCATCGGTGCTGTAAGGGCTCCACCCCATGGAGGACCCATGGGCCACATGGCTGCCACATGTGAGCCCCACCCTGGGGACATCTCTGCACTATCCCTAAGCCTTCCCAACGTCACCACTTGCTTAGTAAATCCACTGCACACTTTGTGGCTCTTACATGACTTGATATCTCAGAAGCTTATGACTCCAAGGACACTTTCTCGTTTCTGAACAGCCGACCCTCTCCACGGCCCTGACATCGCACTGTCCTAGAGTCCTCTCAGCTTTCTCTCTTGGCCTGACCCCAGTAGGTGTGGCTCTAGGTAAGACAGCTTCCCTAGGTGTTCCAGGAGCTGCTTCAGTGGTCTTGGGGGTCCCAAGAAGGTCACCCCACCCTTTCACACCACGACTGCTCCCAGAAGATCCTGCCTTTCCCTCTCATCACATCACTCTAATTTCCTGTTTCCACATCTTTCTAGCCTATTTCGGGCTGCTTGGTTGCCTATATGTATTTTCTAATTTTCTTATAATAACAAATAGTCCTCTTGTAATAAGAGAGGGAAAAGTTAGTTCTTTTTTTTTTTTTCTTTTTTTTAGAGGTTTTCACTATAGGGCGCGTGCGCTCGCCAGACAGACAGAGAGAGACAGAGAGACAGAAAGCAAGAAATCACCCCCCAGGGGGGATGGTCACGCCGCAATCCCTTCTCCTCCATTCTCCTCTCGGGATCTTGGACACGCACGCACACGCACCCGGCGTGAGTTTTAAGCCACCGGGTCCGGGACACGAACCGCGGTCGACCACGTGGGAGTCCAGCGACATAGCCATTACGCTAACTGCTGGTTCCCCCCAGTTCTTTTTTAAAAGTACTGAAGAATGCTCCCCTAAGAGCATATGACAAGCCATTTTCTAGTAAACCTAATTCAGTAAGAATGTTGCCATCTTTAAGTGCTTTTAAGCTTAAAAATAAATAAAACTTGTATAAAGTTTACTTTTACTTTCACAGTTCCTTGTCCCCCTCCCAGGCAAACTTAGAATGACCTCATGGGAAACGACAAAAAAAATAAAAAACTATTTGGTGTTTCTAACTTGTCAAGTGTTACAGATCTCTGGTCTGACAAGTTTTTAAATCACGAAGCTTATGCTTATAATCTCCTTATTAAGCACCACAAAGAAAAAGAAAACCGTTTTGACTTGGCCTGCAGAGTGACTGATTTCCTTCCCATCCCTGGTTTTCCTTAAAAACGCGGAAAGGATGAGGGGCATTTGTCTGCTTCGCCCCGCAACCCTCTCCAACAGGAAATCGCCATCCGCTGCAGCTTCTCTGCTTTTTGTTCACTGCTCGGAACAGGAAAACTCTTTTTCCTGCTTTCTCAATACCAAATGGGTTGGTCCTGCGAGGGAAAACATCCCCTCAGAGTCCACCCCAAGCCGACACAGAGGCAAGGAAACAAAAGCTGGTCCATTCTCTCCCCAGATATCCCACTGGCAGGCGGCCGAGGGCTGCTGCACCAGTTCAGTGGTTTCATATCCTGTCTCTCTGGCAGAGGAGAGAGAAAGAAGTTGCTGGCCCCGGGTCCCAGAACCAGCTCTGCTGGTATGACTATCTGCTGGGCATCCATCACCCGTCTTTTGCAGAAAGGAAAACCAATCACTGTGAGACAAGGAATAGAATTAGGATTGACCTGTGCGAAGGTGCACAGCCCAGGATGCAAGAAGTCCAGGAAAATTAGCAACAGAAAAAATCACTCTCCATGTTAGAATGTTCAAGAATGGCTTGAGAAATAAAAGAGAAGTACAAACGTTAAGTCTTGTGCAATAGTCTAGCTGAGTCAAGGTAGGAAAGATCAGGGACAAGTAAAAGATGAAAAGCAAGCTTAGGGCACACCGAAAGATGTGACACCCTACCACTCCTGTTGGCTGAGCCAAAGCAACACCACTGGTGACGGCCTGATGGCTCCCACTCAGGGGAGGAACCCCTTCCCAGACTAGAAGGTCCTAGCCAACAGGAAGTGCCCGCTTTCCTGCCAAACGCTGCCAGCTGGGCCTCACCAGGGTGTGGGTGCCCACGTGTCCAAACGGACACGCTTGCTCCACCCTGCAACTCCTTTGAGTCACAAGACTCCATGTCATTAGCGCTTCCCTTGCCTCAGGTACTGAGATGAGCACTCCCCTGCCTCCCGGCCTATGCACCCCTCCATCCTACTGCCTACACCAACCACTTTGAATGAAACATCCCCCAGCTACAACAGCGCTTCCCCAACTACTAAAAGCAGGGAAGGTTCATGTTCTCCTCCATTCCACTGGGGATGGGGAAGGAGGGGGAGTAGGTGGAGGAGGAAAAAGAAAAAAGAAGAAGAGAAGAATTACTAACAAACAAAATTTTATAAGATATATAAACTATAAGCCCAAATTTTTATTAGATTCAACACATTTAACATTACTGTCAACTTGTTAAAAGTTTCTAACATTTATTCTCAATTTCTGCGCTTACTTCATCACAGGTCAGTTATAAACAGTTCCCAGACCCAGCTGTCACAGATGTCACACTAATTACCGCCACCTTGTAACACCGAAATGGCCTCGCTTTCCTTTTTCTTTTTTCTTTTAAACTTATTTATTTTACATTCATTCACTATACGTCATCACAGCATCCACAATGCCATGTCCCATCCAGAATACACTGTATATTGACTTAATCAAGGATATTACCATATATGTTATCATCAACATATAATTTTGCATTTCTTATTTCTTATATATTTTTGCCTTTTTTTTCTTTTTCCCGTGATTCCCTACTTCTCACCCTCTGCCATTTCCCATCCTTCTCCCACACTGTCTCTGATATCTACAGTTGTTTTCCATGCCCTTTCCCCCACACACACACATTTTATTGATTCACAAAATGTCTTAATCTAAATACTTTCAATAGCAAATTCAGCTGATATATATATATATATATATATATGTCTGTGAACACACCTGACTTTAAGCATAAAACTCAGTGAGTAGAATGAACATACTATACAGTAGCACCTAGCTGAAGTTATATAACTTACTGCAGTCATTAAGTAGGTATTTTTGTACATTTTTTTTTATTTCAAGAAAAGAAGTTTTAGCTTTAATAAATCAAAATCAAAAATGGTAAGAGAAATTTGCTTAAGACTTAAAGCCAGGAAAAAGGTTAGGATTCTGTTCAAATGGTAGGTAGATGAACCTATCTACTGCTTAAGAGAAGACAAAAATCCTTAAATCTGGAAAACAAACAGAAGAAAATCAGTAATGTTGTAGTTAAAAGTCATAAAATTCTATTTCACCAGTTCCGTCTCAATGCAATTAATCTCTCTTCTGTTGTGGTCCGATCTTTCTGTTTACATTCTGGAAGTTAACATTCAACTCTGGAGTTGTCCCTATAATTAAGTTGGCCATTTTCTTGGTTGTTTTTTGGACTCGAATTTGTGTGTCTGTCTTTAGTTCTCCTGGAATAACGCTCCATTCAGAATTTCTTGGGGAGTTGGTATGGTATCGGTAAATTCTTTCAGGTTTTGTTTACCTGAGAACGTTCTTGTCTTTCGTCAATTTGACTATGATGTGCCAGAATACACTGTATATTGGAGAAGATCTTCTTAGGTTGACTCTATTTGGGATTTCTAGGATCTGGATATTTGAATGCCTCTCCAGGTTAGGAAAGTTTCTTCCAGGATTTCATGGAATAGATTATCAAAGTTGTTATTAGTTTCTTCACCTTCTAAGATGCTGATTATCCGGATGTTTGGGTGTTTAATGGTATCATAATGGTACTTCTCGTATATTAGTCTCATTTTCGGGGGTTATTTGCTCAGTCTTTGCGGTGAGTTTTTGTAGATTAGAGATACTGTCTTCTACATCCAAGATTCGATCTTCTGCATGACCTAATCTGCTTTTAATACTTTTGAGGGAGATTTTGATTTCCTGTATTACAGCCTTCATTTCTAATAGTTCCATCTGATTCTTTTTTTATAGTGTGTATTTCCTCTTTCAGATCATGCAAGAATTTCTTCACCTCCTGGAATTTATTGTCTCTTTTCGCCTGCATCTTCTGGAATTCATTGTTTATCTTCTCTTGCATCTCTGTTAGCTTTGTCACTATGAATATTCTAAATTCTTTATCTGACATTTCCACGAGTTCCATCATACTGTCTCTGGATGATGAGGAGTTGTCCTTTTCCCTTGGGGGAGAGATATTTTCTTGGTTTCTCATATTTCTTTGTGCCTCTGCAAGGGTTTCTGGTCATCTGATGGATTATATGTTTCTTCCTAATTTTTTAAAGAATTATTATTTATTTATTTGTATTATTTATGTTTATATTTGACCAGAGATGAACAGAGTGAGTGAGAGAGAGAGAAAGAGAGACAGAAAGTGAGAAAGCAAGCTGCCAGGTCTGGGACTCAAACCACGGTCAGCCATGTGGGAATCCAGAGCCCTTAACCACCTTGCCACCTGCCAGTCCCACCTAATTTCTTAAATTTCAATCTAAGTGTTCAGAGGCGTGCAGAAGGAAGTGACCTGCCGTATCTCCACAGTACAATATTCTCCCTTAGTGCAGCAGATTCAGTGGAAACTGAAGATTATTCTGACCCTAATAGTAATCATATGTTCTACTACTGTGCACTTAGACCTGTCCAGCCAGTGTGTGGAGACTGAGCAGTAAAGCAATAAAGGCAAAAAAAAAAAAAAAAAAGAGAAAAGGAAACAAAGGAAGAAAAAAACAATAATATTTTTTCTTTTTTTAAAAAAAAAAAGAGAAAAAAAAAATTAAAGGGATTACTTACAGCTTAAATGCAGATGACTTTACAAAGGGCCTGCGCCTTGCCTCTTCACTCTAGATTGGGGTCTGGAGGGTAAAGTCTGAGCAAAAATCTTCAGTTTTTCTAGCCCTGTAAGGGATTGCTCACAGCTCAGATGCAGATGACTTCTGGCCTCCCCTTCTACCACACTTCTCTATTCCGAAACCTCCCACAAAGACCCAAGGATCTTCTTCCATCTGCCTTCGCCAACTAGTTTTCTTCTGATCCTCACAAATGTCTTAGCAAAAACGGGAAATAAAAACTTGGGGATGCCTAGAATAGAGATAGCAGCTAAATGCTCTGAAAGGTAAAAGGAAGAGAACACCAGGGACTTGTTCTTCCAGGGGATGATCACAACAGGAAGCTGAAAGGGAAAGCCATGAAAGAGAAAGATGTGAAAAAACAGTTATGGGGGCTGGCGGGGGGCATGGCGGTTAAAGATGCTGGACTCCCACAATAGCAGACTGCCGGTCATGTTCCAGATCTGGCAGCTTCTTTCCTCACTTACCCTCTCTCTCTGGTCAAAATTTTAAAAATAATAAAATAAATAAAGTTAAATAAAATAATTATTTAAAAGAAAACAGTTCTGGTTATAACGACTGTCTCCATATTCATTAATACCCAGGTAGAGAAACCATACTTGGCTATCAAAGGAATATGGAGTTTCTGAGGAGAGCCCTGGGGTCATGTGAAGGGAAATCCAAGAGGGGGAAAACTGAGAGCACTTCCATCTATAATTTATCGATCCAAGCAGTGACTCAGCTCGTATCTGAAGACGTGAAGGACGCGCACGCCCAACAATGAACGGTGGCGACCAACAGTCACACTTGCTTTCTCTTGCCTGGGACAAGCAAATGAGGGCAACACGCAGAAAGAGGTAACAGAGTAAGCTACCGAAGTCCGTAGCCTGTCTCCAAACAACTGTACACACGCCCACCATTTTCAAAGGCCTCTTTCATTTTTCCCCTTCAGAGAAGAATGTTGAAAAGACATTCCAGAAAGCTGATATGAAGTCAGAATGTCACTTCTGAAAACACGGTGAAGACAGCCGGTCAGGAGCCTCGTGGTTAAGCACACACTGATTAAGACCGGGTATTTTAAAGATGACTAGAGACACGGTTTGTAAAGCTGTCTGTGTTACCCTAAACACTCTCTGAAAAATGAAGGCCACTAATAGCTGACCACTAATCCCTCTCTCTTCTGGTGGTTTATAACAGGAGATGAGAGTCTCATCTGCCTGCAATGGTTCATCTAAACGTTTCTGAAAGCAAGAGACAAATTCTATGCGCTCCTGAAGGCCTGTGTAGCAGGGATGCGTGTTCTCAGATTTCTGCATCACCACCCCCCTGGTCACACTCACACACAGCTGAAATCTAAGGTTGTAGTTAATGCTTCACCTAGCTAAGGAGCTCCAAGTTCTCTGGGATCTAGGAGCATGGAGGATTACTGATCCTATATACACACATACACACACACACACACACACACACACACACACACATACATACACACATACACATATATATGTGTGTACACATATACATATATATGTGTATGTATACATATACATGTGTATGTGTGTATGTGTGTACATACATATACATATGTATACACATATATACATATGTATACACACATATACATGAGAGAGAGAGAGAATATTACATACTCCAATCTGACCCTCACAAATGTCTTAGTCAACACAGGAAATAAAGACTTGAGAATGACTGCAATAGAGTTAGTAGCTAAACTCTCTGAAGATGAAAGAGAGGTTCAAATACCCATTAGCTTAACCCCCAAATACTTCACACTTAACCACACATTGTATCACGTCCTCCTCTTGCCTAAATTATGGCAAAAGTCTAGGCAACACCTAACCCCCAGCTCTCTGTCCCTCCATGCCCCAGTCACTAAGCTCCAACAACAGAGTCACCAAATTCCCACAGCAAAGCTCTGATCTTGGGCCCTTCCAGCTTAAAAACTCACTACAAGAATAAAGTCAACACCCTTAAACCTGGCCTTGGCCACCCTCACTGCTCCTTGGGTCACCTGAATCTATGAATCCCAACTCTTCCTACATTTCGGCAGACTCATTCACTTACTGTTCCTCAAATACCTCTCTGCCCAAGGTCTTCACTTCATTCCTATGGGCCCCTCAATGTAGAATAATTTTCATCTCTCAAATGTACTTTCAACTCAAAATGCCATTTACTTGGCTAAGCTTTCTCTGAGTCCCTTGACTGGAGGTAATCTCTCTCCTGAGGCCCCTTTAATGCTTTCCTTATGACTTCCCAATGACACAATCTCCTATCTAGGAGTGTAGAAAGCTTATTTTGCATTTTCTTTCCCCTCTTAATCTGTCAACAAGGTGGGCCAGGATCTGTCTTACTCATCCTGGTTCCCCAAAGCATCTAGGACAGTGCTTGGTAAGAAATGTGCTCACTTAACTGATGCACACGTGAAATTAGAAGTCTGTGCAGATACGTATGGGAGTTTACAAGCAGCTATAAAATACATGTGCATGCTTATTTATTTGCCAATCAAACAGTTGCTCATTTCTGGGGGTTTTTTATTTATTTCCTTAACAAGCAAGAGAAACAGACACCACCAACACCATCTCAATGCCACGGTCCACCTGCCTCGGCCAACCCCAGACCACAGGCATGCACACGTCCCGTGTGCACAGGAAGGTCTCCCGTGTGGACCCAGAGTGTGCCCACGTGGAACAGCCACCGAGCATGCCATTTTACCTCTGCGTCACCATCAGCCCCCACACCTGCTCACTGTTCTACCCAGGCCATTCTCACATGATCCATACATGGCCTGAAGGGCAGGAAGTCAAAAAAAAGAAAGAAAAAGATCAAATGAGACAAAAGTCAAGCCTAACCTTAGTGCATGTATCTTCACATAAAAAACAATTTTAGTATTTAATGAAAAAAAGTACTTCTTGGCCCTTGAAAGGTGGCATTTTTACAGAAACGGTGAGCAATATTCTTACCAGTTTGGCTATCACTAGTCCCACTGCAATCAGCAGGATGTCCCCTGGATTCCAAAGGTGCCCAGGCTCAGTATTCAGTATCTTTCAGTCACTCACCACCCAGCAACGGTGCCATGCAAATCTATGTTCTGTGGAACTTAAAGTCACTGAGGAGTTTACAGAAAAAAACTGAATTTTCTTTTCATGCCCAGTTCATACAATCAGTTCAGTTCAGATTATTTTAAATCTAGAGCTCCACAAAAAAAAAAAAAAAAAAAACCCAAAACCTGAGCCCAAAAAAAAAAAAAAAAAAAAAACTGTTTCATTTTCAATTCTAAAGAAAGCAGGGGTTTTACAGTTGGTTTGGTTGGGGGATTTTCTGAACTATATAATACATGAAGAGCTCCAATAATGTACTACTTACTACATAACCTGACAGAAATGTAATCTTCATATGATACCTCGTTATTCAACAAGTTTAATGTGGTTTCTGGAGTTAATTACGGACCTAAGCAAGATATAGATCCTTGAGGTATCTTTGCACCTAGGGAATATATTCTACAATGGATGCCAAGAGAAATAAACCTCTTACATGCCCTGTTTTCCCTAGTTAAATAGGAAATTGCCTGCATCTAGCTTAAATAAAGCAATCTTCATTTTAGGACTCTTTAGGATATAAATAGCTATATTACCCTAACAATGAGAAGCCTCCCCTCCCACCTCCCTGGACAGTTCCTTGGAGCCCTGACTCACAATTCTTCCTACACACTTAGCACTGGTACCAGCTTCCTCAGTCCAGACCTAGCATCTTCACAGGAGAACCATTCTGTCCCGACTCCCACAGGCACATCCACACCAAGCTTCGTGTTTTCTGGATCTCAGGAAAGCAGAACAGATGTGTGGGTCCCAGTATGTTTCTACTTCCCAGAAAGCTGTCTCAGCACCTTCCACCAACTCGGTCTACCCTGTTCATACATAACCTCCCTTCTTCCTTCCAGGCTAGAAAATAGCCAAGAGGCGAAGGGCTCTCAGAGAGGACTTGACACAAATCCCTGGGTCTCATCTGCATTCCTTTTCCCCCTCTAGATCCCATGCTTCTTTGAGGATAATGGCAGTGTCATAACCACAGGTTCATCCTTTAGTGTTTGTTGAGTGAATGAAAGATAACAACCAGGAACCTACTGGATATGGCACAACGCTGTAAAAAATGCGAACAGCATTGCATTTTTCTCTGCTAAACTCATTGCTAAGAACTCAAAAATGACTCAAGATCTGCTAAGATCCTGACTTAGAGAGAATACTGAATCCTCCCAAGGCTCCAGGCAAGATGCCCTGGCCTGATAATGTGGAAAAAGATCACAAGGAAAGCCTGGAGTTGAGAAGGCTGGGCTCCATCTGGCCTCTGCCGTTCCCTTCAAAGGTCACTGCAGAGAGAAATGAGCTCCAGGCCTGCACCAGGCAAGAATCCAAACCAGAATACAGGAAAACTCTGCAGTTTAAATCAACTCTGGGCTGGCCAGTGCCTCTCACTGTACAGGTGCCGCACACAGACACCAGGCCAAGATCAGCAAGAAGCATGTACCGCAGGCGGAACCCAGCATTCCTAACACGAGGTGCAATGCTCACTGGAACTCGCTGCTTCTCCCAGGCACGTGCAGGAAAGATCACAGAGGATTTCTCGGGGCAGAGAATATGGAAGATGCTAAGACTCCGTATTGATAAGAACAGAAATCAGCATTCTTTTTGACATCTAACAACTGAAGCCATGGGGAAAAAAAAAATCCTTGATTCCCTCAAATTCTGTAAGCTTGGAGCGTAGTGGTTAAGGTGCTGGACTCCCACATGACTGACTATGGTTCAAGTCCCAATCCTGGTGGCTTGCTTTCTTTTCTCACTTTCTCTCTGTCTGTCTCTGTCTCTGTTCTCTCTCTCTCTCTGGTGAGCATATGTGCCTTACAGCAAACTTAAAAATAATAATAGTAAATAAATAATTAGAAAAAAAATTCTGTAAGCTTTTCTGAAACCCTTTCTTCAAATGGAGTTTCCCAAGCCTACCAATGGAACCAACCTCCGCTCTCCAGAGCCCAAAATCAACAATTTTCCTCCTCTCTAGAATTGAAATTCTAGCCCAAGATATGAAATTTGACATATGATTATTCCCAATTCAAGAAACCATAATCTTCTATTGGTGCCCTCTCTCATGGAACCTCTCACACACTCTGGATATCCCATACCAGTGTGCTACACAAGATGCCTGGTATATTACCAAATCCTGGAGAAACCAGCACTGTCAGGAATCTTTGTACCTCTGAATTGTCACTGGTGAACTAACAGTCATTTTAAAAACTTGATACCTTTATTGGTTTTTCACAAAACCACCTGCAACAAAGTCAGTAAAGCACATATATTATTCAGTTAAAAAAAATAATTTTTCCCATCATACATAACAGAAGTTTTATTTTTTTAGAGAGAGAGAGATTTTTGCTGTAGGGGGCATGCACTTGCCAGAGAGACAGAAAGTGAGAAATCCTCCCCCAAGGGGGATGGCCATGCTGCAATCCTTTCTCCTCTCAGGATTTTGGGCACGCACGCACACATGTACCCAGGATGAGTTTGAAGCTGCCGGGTCCAGGTCTCAAACCATGGTCGACTATGTGGGAGTCCAGTGATGTAACCATTATGTAACCATCTGCTGGTCCCATAACAGAAGGTTCTTTAAAGAATAAAAACATAATAATGATGAAACGCACATAGTAAAAGCCTGGAAAGAAAAAAGCCTAAGAAGTTAGGTGAATCTAGCTAGTAAATCCTATTGTAGCTAGTGAAACCGTTACAGATGAATCTAATATACTATAAATATTATGGCACTTCTGCTATTACCATGGGAACTCTGTTTTCTACTTAAGAAAACAGCAATATGTTAGAATGACAGGTTAAATAAGTCCACTAAACACTCAGAAACGCACATCTTTCTGTAATAATACAATTTGAACCAAAATTGCTATTTATAGCTGAATATTTATTTTAGTCAAGGCAAAGGAGTCTGAAAGGTAACATGACCTAGATGAGCACAGCTTATTCTACACTAACAAACTTTAGGTTAACAGGCCCAAAGAAAGTGTTTTTTCCTAACTGTTTTATTTAAACAAAACACATGTAAAACTATGATCTATGTCCCTTTAACATTATTTGACCACTACATTAAGTCCTCCTTCCTAAATAAGTTACTATTGAGGCTTTTTACAATTTATTTTGTAAGTCCTGTTTTATATTTCTTTTTCCCTTGTCTCCAAATATCCCTTAAACAGAAATGCAGAACTCCTTCCTAGGCTTGTAGAAACATGAGTGTCACTTTCTTCTACAAACTGGCCTGGGACCAATGAAATATACACACAGGGAGGAGATCCATGGTGCAAAAAGATGTTTCATATTCTGCTATTATTTGATTAGCATGGTCTGTAAAGACACTTGATGAAATTCAAGTATAACCAAACTAAACTCAATTATTTGCTGCAGTCAGTGGAAAATCCAATGGACCACGAATCGGTAAACTAGATTTTGTCTCTATCTCGCATACGAACTAGCTGTACAACACGCAAATCACTTACTGACTGTGAACGCCATCCCCCTTGTCTGCAAAATTAGGAAGCTGAACCGGAGGACCTCTAAAGAATACCTTTTCCCTCCAACACAACACAAGTATGGTTTCAATTTCACATCCAGCCTTTCTATCAACCTGGAGAATTCATGGTACTTTCCAAAAATGTGTTTAGTGATTCAGTCAGTTAAAAATCTTCAAGAAACTCCAATTTTAAGATTACCTATATCTTAAAATGTTTTGGTTCTTTGAGATAATCTCTGCCATATCATTAGGAAATAATGTCAAGTTTAGTCAGGTGACCTTAAGCAAGTTGCTTCATTTCTGCAGTCTTCAAGAACAAAAATAATAAAACTATCTCTGTCTATCTGAACAAATTTTCCAGAGGCGCGAGCAAGATGGTTTTTTGAAAATTCTTTATAAAACTGTCATTTGCAAAGTTTCATTATTTCACATGGGCCTCCTTCCTCTGTGAACACTTACCACATAGCTCTTAATTGGACAAAATTATTTTTGGTTCCAAATGCACATAGATGCCCTCATTTAAGGAACATATTTGAGTCAAACATTTTTGCATTACAATGCACACTTGTACCGACACTAAGATACACGAGGGGGTCTTTGAAAAGGTCGCTCAAATTCACTCATATTATTTTTTTAAAATCACGCATGAATTTCACAGTTTTTTGTACCAAAATAATTTTATATTTTAACTCCAATTTTCTACAAACTTTTTTTTTTTTTGGAGAGGTTTTTGCTACAGGGCGCGTGCACTCGCCAGATAGACAGAGAGAGACAGAAAGTGAGAAATCACGCCCCCCAGGAGGGATGGCCACGCCGCAATCCCTTCTCCTCCATTCTCCTCTCGGGATCTTGGGCACGCACGCACACGCGCCCGGCATGAGTTTAAGCCACCGGGTCCAGGACTTGAACCGCGGCCGACCATGTGGGAGTCCAGTGACATAGCCATTACGCTAACTGCTGGTCCCTCTACAAACTTTTTTAAGTCCCTTTATTCAAGTATAATATTCAAAAAGTACCAATCCGAGTATTTTCTATGTAGCACCAATCTTTCCTTCTGGTATTCATTGTATTTGTTTCTTCTTAATAAATTACTATTTCCTTATGAAAGGAAATATTAGAATACATAAAGAACAAATAATTTCCATACTTTTCCCTAGATTTTCTTCCAACGGTTTCTCACATACAGGTTATTTTTTCACTTTTACTATTCATCAATACTACTACTTTTCTACTCAACAGTGTAGCTCTTCCTGCTATAAATTCTCCATAAGCAGAACAGATTTCCCTCTAGCCTGCCCTCATATATAGCAATAGCTTGTATTTGTTGAGTATTCACTATGCGCCGCACCCTAGTCTAACTGTTCCATGTGCAAGTGCATGCATAATCACAAAGATCTACGGGGTTAGGATTACTAAGACGTCCATGCTTTGGGTGAAGACACTGAGAAAACAGGACTAGAAATTGGAAGGTCTGGGATTGTAGCCTCTGAGCCCATGTGCTCACCCAGCACACGCAACTGCCATCCCCAGCAAGAAAATTCCCTGAGAACAGAAGCTTAGGATGACAACAAACGGTTGTATATGTCTCGGTTCTAGAATCGAGGGAATAAACAAGGGATGTTTCTCTTACTCCTGAAACAATAGAGAATGATTTACTATATCATCTATAAATCATAAATCTTTTTATTAGCAAAATAGTGCCTTTTATAAAAAAGAAGTAGAGTACTTAAGTAAATGAGTGGTTCTCTTTTTTTTTTTTAAGAATTATTTTATTTGACTTTATTTATTTATTTTTAATTTGACCAGAGAGGGACAGAGTGAGAGAGAAAGTGAGAAAGCAAGCAGCCAGGCCCAGAACTCAAAACTACGGTCAACTATGTGGGAGCCCTGTGCCCTTAACCACCATGCCACCTGCTGGTCCCCGAAATAGCGCCTTTTTTTTTTTTTTTGGAGGGGTTTTTTGCTACCGGGCACGTGCACTCGCCAGACAGACAGAGACAGACATAGAGACAGAAAGCAAGAAATCACCCCCCAGAGGGGATGGTCACGCTGCAATCCCTTCTCCTCCATTCTCCTCTCGGGATCTTGGGCATGCACGCACACGCGCCCGGCGTGAGTTTGAAGCCACCGGGTCCGGGACACGAACCGTGGTCAACTACGTGGGAGTCCAGCCACATAGCCATTACGCTAACTGCTGGTCCCGAAATAGTGCCTTTTTTAATGGAAGGATAAGAATTGTTTTTCTCTTATTTTCTTGTTTTTACATTCAATCACTGTACATCTTTAGAGCATACAAAATGAATTTTTCTAGCATGAATGCACTGTATATTAGTCCAGTGGTATAAACTACTGATATTTATAACCCTTTTTTAATGTAGCATAGTAAGACATCTTTCCTCAAAATAGTGCTATATCCCTATGACTGAAAGTGATTTTCTGTTAAGACAGAGATAAATGGAAATAGTCTGTGAATGCCAAAGTTATACAGAATTCTGGAATAAACTTGACGGGATCGATGGAGACTCTGGGCAGTTCATGGCCATCCTCTCAGATTCACTCTCAGACTGATAGTCAATACACGGCGGTGTCTCTAACAAGCACTAACCTCACCTGCTTTTCAATACTGCCACACCCAAGCACTATCTTAATTGTATTTATTCCTGCCAACTTCAAAAAAGAGGCGTTGGGGGGTTGATTTAAAGTTCTATTCAGACAGCAAGTCTCCTTGCTATCACTTCACTCAAAAGAAGTAAAAAAAGAAACAAAATGAAACTGCAAAATAAAATAAATTCACTGATAAACAATCAAAAACAAATAGAAAATATAAATATAAAAGAAACAGACATAACTTTCTCACCAAGTGCTTCTTGTGCCTTCCAAAACGTACAGTTCAATGCATGAACAGCACTTGCAGTGTTTTATTAGCTGTATTGCTATCTTATTTTGTTTTCTTTTCAAATTCATTTTGTATTGAGCTTTTAAATAACAAATGCAAGTGGTAAACCAGTGCATTCTTTTATACACTGGGATGCTACAGAGTCCAATGAAAACAGATGGTTACAAAAAGGGAAATAATCTTTATATTTGGGACCAGCAGATGGCATAAAGATTATGTCGCTGGACTCCCATGTAGTCGACTTAAGTTTGAGTCCCAGATCTAGTGGCTTAAAACTCATGCCAGGCACATGTGTGTGTATGTGCCCAAGATCCCAAGAGAAGAATGGAGGAGTAGGGACTGCTGTGTGACCATTCCCCCTGGGGAGTGATTTTCTGTCACCCCAGTAAGCACATGAACCCCATAGCATAAAATTTCTCAAAAAAAAAAAAAATCTTGCTTTTTATTAAAATGTATAGCTACTTTACAATACTAAGCAAGGATGATACAGATTTACTGACAATCTGACCAGCTTTTTCTAAAGTAAAGCAAACACAGGGCCCGTCTCCAAGTGTACACTGCTCTGTATGGGAAGTCACTGGATTGATCATAGGTCACAAGAAACTAATGATATAACGGTACCTGTGCGTTAGGAAAATTAACCGGCCAGTGGAGGTCAACTGGAACAAAGTAAACAGAAAGGGTCAGGAGAGAGGAATAAGGGGCAATGATCAAAAAGGGAAGAAAAAATGAGATGTGTCATATGTCATGTCTCCACAATTTTTTATTCTTCTAAAAAATACACACTGAGCCCCTGCTGTGTGCCAGGTACGAGGGAAACCACGGTGAGCCAACAGTCCAGTGAAGGAAACCTTACACAGTGCACACACAGACGACCTGAAGTTGTGCTAGGTGGTATAAAGGAAGAGAACAGGCAGGCCGCGCTCCAATTTGGCTGGATAGGCAGGGACACGTAAGCACAGTTCCAAAAACCCAGAGACACGGCTTGGCAGCTGAGGAGGCAGTTCTTCCCCCAGGCAGAGGAAAGAGCTTCTGCGAGGTCCGGGGGTGGAGAGAGGCCGGCTTACATGGCAGCCTAAAAGCCCAAGAGCGAGCTGCAGGCGAGTGGTGTCTGGGAAGGAGAGTGCGGTGGAGTCCAAGGACGGGACTTATCATTGCAAAGGCGGCGGGAAGCAGTGGTGTCTCCAGAATCCAGAACTGAGCTTTTAAGGAGGGAGAGAGAATGTCAGCAAAGACCGGACAGGAAGAAATCCTGTTCCCTGCTACAGGAGGGACCAGGGTGAAGCAGGAGACAGAGAGACAGGGAATGCCTGGTTGCGGCAGTAATTCAAAGATCTGAGTTCTCTTCTCAGGAATAGAGAAAGGACTGTACTTCTCTGCCCCTGGAGTTGGGTGTGACTTGTGACTTGCTTTAGCCAAGGAGGTGTGAGCAGCAGCAATTCCCTTGAGGAGTCACACTCTCTCCATATAAAGATCTGTCTCCTTTGAGATAGTGGCTGTCCCAGCAACCCAGGTCCCAGAATGACGTGGAACTGGAGAGGTATGGGAGAGAAATAAAACTCTCAGTTTGAAGCCACGCTGATCTGGGAGTGTTTAGCCCATAAACTGCTGATTTATGACATAATAGAATGTAACGGAAGCAGGGATGCTTAAACGAGGAAGGCAGAAGAAGAATAGAAGACACCAAGCACAAAGGAGGAGTTCGATTTCAAAGTGATACTGAAATGATGCTCCTCCCTAAAGAAAGTAAGAAGGCAAAAAGGTCCCTCTGATCTGGAATGAGAAGTAACACTTCATACTTCACACATGCTGGATGCACGGTAGGACGGCCAAGGACGAGTAACAGGCGAGATAACCGAGAAGCAGGTCTGAGCCAGGGGACGGAAAATCAGATCTGCAGTAAAGCTGCATTAGCCGCACCAAGGTGGCGGTGCTCCCTTCAGAAGGAAGGCACGAAATTAAAATCTCAAGAACCAATGGTGGAGAAGAGACCCGTTGGGATGTCCCTCCCTGCGTGGCCGGTGTAGCACGGAGACAGCATGAAGACAAGGAGCGAAGAGAAGCGAGATCATCCCGCTCCACAGAAGGGGAAGGAAGGGTGCTGAATCACCTCTGGGTGACGATGGAGAGGCTACCCCACCAAGGCCAGGGAATGGGGGCTGTGAGTGGGGAGGAGGCAGAGACCGGCCCAGTGCGAAGGAGCTACAGGCCAGGAAATGGCTACGGACAGTGGGAGCCGGGAGCCGACGGCACCTGTGAAAAACGGCCTCCACGTCTCAGCAAACAGCCAGGCCCTCATCTCTCCACCACTTGCTAATGACTGAGCGACTTTTTACAAACTGACAAAACTGCAGGTGCTCAGGTGCTCAGGTACACAAGCACACGACAGGGATCAAAATAACTGCCTTCACAATGACAACTGGCCTTGCTCCGAGGGCTGCGTAAAAGGGACGCTGAGCACGTTCTCAAATCATTTCCCCTGGCAGCCTTTGTAAAAATAATTAAGTAATGCCAGCTGTGGAACTCCACAAAATACAGAAGAGCAGAAAGAGAAAATGTGAACTTCCCTAATCCCATATCCCCAGGTACCCACCGTTACCATTCTGCATTCCAGTTCCCGTCAAGGGCTGAACAGCTAAATCTCGCAGGTGGCCATTCAACCGCTATACATGACAGGCATGTAAGCTATATTATAAGCTAAAGGAAAATTATCTTATGACAGGCACGCTTCTAAAACTTCATTCTTACAAGCCTGCATGCCGTTCTGCACAGTGTCCAGCATCATACTTCTGTTTCTATCTTTGAGCTTCTTTGGCATGGGCCTACCCTGATCAGACATTGTGACTAAACAGTCTTTTTATTTATGCCTTTTCCCACTATATTTTTCCCCCCGCACACAACTTTTTTCAAATACAGTTTAGTTTGTCCTATGTTTATAATTTTGTAGCCTGGTTTTTATTCCTATAGGAGCAATTTCAACTACAACTAGTCGCATTTATCTGGTAGTTACTAGGTGTCAGATGGTGTTCCAGATTTGTAAGAATTTGCCCATTTGGGGCCAGCAGGTGTTGTGGTAGTTAAGGCACTGGGCTACCACATGAGCAACCACAGTTCAAGCCCTGGACCCAGTGGCTTAAAAATTCCATGGGACGCGTGTGTATGGCCAAAATCCGAGAGTAGTGGAAAAGGTACTGTGGTGTGGCCATCCCCTGGGAGGTGATTTCTTACTTTCCCTCTCTCTATTTCTCTCTCTCTCCAGCTAGCATAAGAACCCTGTGGCAAAAACCTAAAAGTAAATAAATAAAATTCACCCATTTAATCCTCAAAACAATCCTATGTATAGGTACTATTAGCATACCCAATTTACAGAGGGGAAAATCAGAGGCCAGAAAGATTTGGTGTCTTGCCCAAGGTCACACACTGGTTAACAAAAACTTGATGGCTTCATCAATAGGCCACGTTCCACAATTTATTTAGACCTTAAGAAAGTTGAGACCTTCAGATGGTTTGCGGTTGGTCAGTGTTTCACATTTTCTGCCATGAACATCCAGTTCCGTGATTTCAGACATTATGCTGTATGCAAATTTCAGGTCAGAAAGGCCTATCATTATGAATCCTGAGCCATGGAATGTCAGCGTGTCAGCTATGTATGCATAGCTTACTGCAAAAAGATGATACCATCCACCCTATTATAAAACTCTAAGAGCTAGTTCTCACAGAATGCCAGGAATGGAGCCTCGGTGTTTATGGAATGGGATGGTCCTGCAAACAAAAGTGCCCAGCTCACCTTGACCTGCCCAATGTCATCTCTATCTCTGCAAATTTGCAAATTTGTTGAGCAAAAATGGCATCTTGTTTTGTTCAAGTTTTTTTTTCTTTTTTTTCCATTTTAACAAGGCTGAACTTTTCTTTCCTGCTCCTTAATGACTAACTAGATTCCTCTCTTGGAGGAATTACCTATTAATGTTCTTTCCTATTTTTCTAGTGGATTGTTTACCTTTTTAAAATGAACTTGTAAGAACTCAGGATGTTATTTATTTATTTATTTATTTGGAGAGGTTTTCACTATAGGGCGCGTGCGCTCTCCAGACAGACAGAAAGAGACATAGAGACAGAAAGCGAGAAATCACCCCCAAGGGGGGATGGTCACACCGCAATCCCTTCTCCTCCATTCTCCTCTCAGGATCTTGGGTACGCACGCACACGCACCCCGCGTGAGTTTTAAGCCACCGGGTCCCGGACATGAACCGTGGTCGACTACGTGGGAATCCAGTGACATAGTCAGCTAACTGCTGGTTCCCAAGAACTCAGGATGTTATTTTTAAGAAGTTAACACTATGACTGAGCTATAGCTTTGGATAAATAGCTAGAGAACAAATATTGTTTCTAAGTTTGTTTGTTTGATTTCTAACTGTATGGTACTTGTAACACACAGAATAGGGGTTCAATCGGGACCAGCAGTTAGCGTAGTGGCTATGTTGCTGAACTCCCATGTAGCCAACCGCGGTTCGAGTCCCGGATCTGGTGGCTTAAACTCACACTGGGCACATGTGCATGTGTGCCCAAGATCCTGAGAGGAGAATGGAGGAGAAGGGATTGTGGCGTGCCCATCCTCCCTGGGGGGTGATTTCTCGCTTTCTGTCTCTCTGTCTCTCTCTGCCTTTCTGGTAAGCGCCCTATGGCAAAAAACCTCTAAAAAAAAAAAAAAAAAGAATAGGAGTTCAATGTTAAGATGGGGAGGCAGTTGGCAGAGAGGCTAGGAGCTCCGGTATGAAGCGCCAGTGCCCAGGTGAGACCCAGCCCCTTTACCTACAGCTGTGGCCTTGAGGTGACTTAGCCTCACATGTATAAAGCCCTAACACAAATCCTAGGATATTGTAGGTACTCAATCAGTGCTGGCTCCAGATATATTTCATCAGAAAATCAATCTTATCCTGTAATAACATAACAGAATAAGGGCTTACATTAGTTAAGCACTTACAATTAAGTACTTTATATGCATTATCTTAGTTAATCTTTGTTTAAAAAAAAAAATTCTCTAAGAAAACAATGCCTCACAATCCCGATGCTCACAGGAGCAAACCGAGGCTTAGATAAAACAAGTTGCACGAAGTCCTCACCTCATCAGTGGCAAAGCCAAGGTTCATCTCCGAAGCCCAGGCCACACTAGTTTAAAAATCCCTCGTCAACCGCCAGCAGGTGGCGCGGTGGCTAAAGTGCTGGATTCCCACATGGTCAACCACAGTCTGAGTCTCAGACCTGGAGCTTGAAAATCATGCCAGGTACATGTGCATGTGTGCCTGGAATCCCAACAGGAGACTAGAGAAGGGGCTGCGGCATGGCCACCCCCCTGGGACAGAGGGGGGATGATCTTTCCTCACTTTCTCTCTCTCTGTCTCTCTCCAGCAAGTACACATGTCCTACAGCAAAAACCTAAAAAAAAAAAACCCTCTCCATCCTTACGTGATTATTCACCCATGTTTTAGGTTGTTGCTTTTACTTATTTTATACATTATGTTGATGTTCAGTTATAATTCACAACTAATTTATATAATTTGGTTATAACTTATCATTTCAGTGTGTGATATAAGGTAGGGCTCCAACTGTTATTTTTCGCAACACCATGAGCAAATGGTACACCCACCGTGTCTGCCTGCTGCTCACACGATACCCTAAACGCTTATGCACACACAGACCTGCTTCCTGCGTGACACAGAACAGTCACACTATTTCCTCCCAGGATTACACTGAAGGGAGGATCTCTCTAAGAAGCCTAAGTTGATGAGCTGGCTTGAACCTCTTTCCTAAAATAAGTTTCATAGAGACAAGGGAAAAAAATCTATTCTATGATGTCTTCTCAGTCAACCATTGAAACTGCTCCCAAATTTAGCAACTCAGAACTTCTCTCCCTCCCTCCAACAACGTGCCCCTGTTTACCCAAGCTATTCTACTCCTTCCTGGCCTACAGGGTTATTCTTTTTTTTTTTTTTTATAAGACAGATTTTTGTTGCAGGGCATGTGCATTCACCGGAGAGATAGAGAGAGACAAAGCGACAGAAAGTGAGAAATCATCCCCCAGGGGAGATGGCCACGCCGCAATCCCGTCTCCATTCTCCTCGCAGAATTTTGGGTATGCACACACACACCCACCTGGAGTGAGTGTTAAATTGCAGGGCCTGGGACTTGAATAGTAGTGAGCTACATGGAAGTCCAGTAACATAACCATTATGCCATCTGCTGGTCCCACATTTGACTCGTTCAACAGTTCAATAGTGCTCCTATGTACTAGTCCCCTTTTTAAATTTTTTTCTCTGTTATAGGGCACGTGCACTCACTAGAGAGAGACAAAGAGAGAGATGGAAAGTGAGAAATCACCCCCCACCACCACCCAAGGGAGATGGCCATGCAATATTCCCTGCTCCTTCACTCTCCCCTTGGGATTTTGAGCATGCACACACATGTGCCTAGCATTTTCAAGCAACTGGGTCTGAGCCCTGAACCCCAGAGTAAGCCATACCAGATCTAGCACCTTAACCACCATGCCCTACTAGCCCTGTTATCCATTTTTCGTAGGCCACCTGCCTAGATCATAAACCCTTCCTAGAAAATGCTTTATTAGTGACTTAAATTACTTCTTTACTAGAGTCTACATGTATTTCCTAAGGTGGGAATCCTTCCTGAGCAAGAATGTGATATTTTATCTGTTCCAACATCCAGCAGACTCCTAACCCAGAGCAGATTCTGGGTAACTATGGATCGATTTCACAATACCTTCCCTGCCGGTTGGTTCATGTTCAAGACGTTACTAATGTCCTCCTGTCTCCTAAGAGTCAAATGAACTAGCAACCAAAGAAATCAAACCTGCTGTTGATTATCTAGCTGGAGATGGGCCTCCACCCTGCTTCCTGTATTTGGGGACATTTCTATTTGTTCGGAATCCACCAGAGGGTGGAGAAAGACAGTGAGGTGAAGCTCAGGCCAGCTCAGTTGTCAGCTTACGGACATATCTGATTTAAAATTATAGCCAAAACGAGGTTTTACCTTACATGAGGATTTCAGAGAACACCACCACTCGGGGCTCACCTTACGCCAGATAACGCAGGAATCTCGAGTTGACTGAACAGGGTGGCTGACGCAGGCCTCAAGAACAGCCTCTGGGATGTTATCATCCCATTCCTTCGCTCTGCCCTCCTCCAGGAACACAAAAGGAAATTTAGCGATGACCTGACTCAGTTTCATTTCATTTCATATTGCTAGATCTCAAAGGGTACGGAATGGAATGGCTGGCCACTTGACATGGAAGGAGAGTTTGAAGCTGAACATTCTGAGATTATATCAGTAAGGACGCGGGCAGCCAGGTGATTGTATTTAATACCCTAATGCGAGAGGGCCAGGAAACCCATACAAAGGGATGTATCATTGCATGTATACCAATCTTCCAGAAAGGGTATTTTTAGGCCTTGCATGGAATATTCTCTTAGATCTAGGTCATTATGAGGCCGTCTTCACTACAACTGAGCTAAAATTCCTTCAGGAGCTCTGAAGGCGATCACAACTTAGCTCTACTCGGGGAATTACGTCTAGCTGTTCTTCTGAGTATGGATATATTTTGAGCCTGCTGCCTTCCTGACTATCCCAAATCAATGGAAAGCTCATTCTGAAATTCTGAAATTGTGAGGAATCTTCTTTCTTAACCAAAACTCAGCAATTGCTTTTCCTGCAGTTAGGAATAGCAATAGTAGTATCTCTACTACTCATAAAAGCAACTTAGAATTGAAGCCTATTGGTAGGGGAAGGGCTGCTTTAAAAATACAGAAACCCCAAGGTCTGGAAAAGTTAAGCAACATTCCGAGAGGACTTAAGTAGCTGGGAGAATCTATGCCAGGCACTATGCAGATTCACCTACATGGCTCATTTTACCTTCCCAACAACCCCAAAGGGTAAGAATGATTATAATCTCCACTCTCCAGATGAGAAAACTAAGAGCCGGCAAGGTTAAATATACACATAACACCGCACAGCTGGGAAGGGGTAGAGCTGGGATTACGACCCTACTCCGAACTAATAAACCAACTTAAGGATGAAAACCCAGAAACTCCTAACCCTATGGAGGGTTCTCTCCATCATAAGTAATTCTAAACCCATGAAAGAGCTGACCACATTTGAAAGGTAAGTGAAACTTTTAGATTGTATCAGGCTAAACTAACCACCAAAAATATGTTTGAAATAATTTGGGAAATCTGAATAGCCTACCAACAAATTGTTAATTTTATAGTGGCATTATAGCTATGTCCTTTTAAATCCTTATTGTTTTAAACAACACATACTAAGCAGATATAAGTAAAATGATGTATGACCTGGGACTCGAAATCACAAAAAGGGGGGGGAGTGCGGAGACAGATGGGAAGGTTGGCAAAATCTTTCTAATGATTGTGGATGACGAGATATAAAGGTTTATTACATACTCTCTCTACTTCTTCTAATATTTGTTCTCAAGCTTCTCTAACAATAAAAAGGTCATTCCTAAATGCCCAAACCTGAGCCCATGAGAAAAATCAATCAATTAAATCATGAAAAATTTATAAACACGTGCCATTTTTATATTTTAAAGTCTGATTTTAGTGGCAGCCTTTGTTACCCACTAAACTATTTAATTTCACAGTTTCTGAGCGCATGACTGTCCACTCAACACCTGAAGCGTGGCAAGAGCTAGTTAAATCTGTACAGCCTTTTTCCTCCTTTGGTCCATCTGGAGAACTGCTTTATTAGTCAGCTACTTAAGACCACTTACTGACTGCTTTAGAGACACTACGGGCATTGCATTAGTGTCGACCCAAGTTATCAACGACAGGGCAGGTAACATTTCCGTCCAAGTACAGATCGATAGACCATGGGATTCCGAACCCTGGCTTGGCTGCTGTTTTGCCTCCTGAGAGGATCAGGGTTACCTTCTTAGATCTTCATGCAACGAGGCCGGGCCAGACCTTATGTGGCAGGTGCACCTGCAGTGGCTCCTGGCAGACGCTGGCGCAGAGAGAGGAAGCAGGAGGTGCGGGGGGAAGAGTAGGAGGGGATAAGGTTTGTGGTGATTTTTAGCTTCTGTAAAGCTGCCCACAGTCCTCCCTGTACCGGGCAGAACCACGCTCCCACCTGTTTTCCTGCATTTTGTATCTCATCACAGGGTCATCAGACAAGTGACTAGATAGACAAGACTAGCGCTGAGACACAGGTGTGCACGTTTCAGGGCGTCCGTGGAAAACAGATGTATTACAAAAGTGTCACGAGGCAACGCAGTGCAGCACATCATGTCACCCATGAAATGGACACTGATAGGTCACTATCAGTAGGTTGTCCTCAGACAGGAAGGGGCAGACATTCAAGGGCCGCTCACGCACATCAGTAATGAGCGGGCCACGCCTGTAATGGCACTTCTGCGCCCTGCCTCCGTGGCTTATTAAACCAGTATGTCCTCTTCCGTGGGGGTCTGAGCACTGTGGAAGTCATGGCACAGTAGCATGTTTTATTTATTCTTATTTTGCCTCAAATCCCTGATAAGCACAGCAGCCCATTTCGAAAAACCGGGTTTCATGTGAGGACAGAAAAGATGCCAGAGTGTGGGGGCCTTCTTCCTAAGATACTCCTGTTGGCAAGAGTCGGGAAGATTCAGAAAGTCACAGAAATGATAAGAGCTGGGGTTATGGGAGAGATGGCCAGGTTCTGGTCAGTTCCCAACTTCTGTTCTACTCTTACCATCAATTGATCAACTGCCGTAAAATAGAAAAATAAAATCCCAGTTTACTACAGAGCAAACTGGAGTTTGAGAAATCTGGAGGGAGCTGCAACTAAGAAAATTCAAACTGAGCACAATGGATATGGAAATCAGCAAACTTCATCTCCGGTCTCCACACACATCATCCATGCAACCCTGTGTCTGCCCAGGAAGGGCATGTCTGAGAGTCCGCGAGTGTCAAAGGGCCGAGAATCCACTGTGGGACCAGCGAGAACACACGCACAGTGCCACGACCCCAGAGAATCACGTCCCAGACCCCTTTTTGCACTGTTCCCAAGTCACCCATCCACAAAGAAGCCCCCTTCAGGAAAACAAACGCTGGTGACAATGCAAGGAGCTGCTAAAAGTTTCCAGCTGCCCTGCAGAGCTCGCTCCTGCACCGTTCTTGCGATGCGCGGGTACAATGCTGCGTTTCCAAATATAGCAGGGCCAGCCTGGCTGTGGAAAAGTTGATTTAGAACTTCATCTTCTTCACACCCAGAGGCCTAGTCTCTAAGGACGTTCTGCCACGACCAGCCCCGTCTGTGGCCGCTTGCTTTGCTTGCTTCGAATGCCCAAACTTCCCAGTAATTTGCACCAATGGCGAAATTACCGAAGGTTCCTATCAGGCCTCCTATCCCTTCCTAGGAGGCGGCCAAACCTCAGGATGCCGGCTTGGGAGACGAGGCGGTGGGGAGGATGCCGAACCCCTCCCCTCCTGGATCCACAGGGCTGCCTCCCAACCTGGGCAGCGAACTGAATGGGGAAGGCCCCGCTTCCACTCTCTCGTGCCCGCCCCCCAGTCCCCCAGGCCACAGGTAACGAGCCCCTCCAGAGCTCGGGAGGGGCGGAGGGATCGAGGAGTAACTCCCAGGCGGCAGAGGCAGGTAAACTGGAGGGGTGGGTGGAGTTGAGAAGAGCGCGAGCACACGCCAAAGAAATTCACAAGACGGATGGAGCAGCAATCGGGTGAGGATCCCAGGACGCGGGGAGAGGTCTGGGAGTCACCATGCTCCAGACCTTCCCTCCTCCGGGGTCCAAGTCCGCCCCTCTCCACGACCTCTTAATCCCGTAGACCCAGCAGGGTGAGCGACTCCGCCTCTGCCTGGCCGACTTACAGGAGCCCGGCCCAGGGCCGCAGGGCCACCTGCGCCCGCCACCCCTGGTG
>NW_006159515.1:5643774-5654546 GCF_000334495.1 Tupaia belangeri chinensis | reverse complement strand
GTGCGAAGACCCGAGGCAAGGCACAGGCCCGGGGCTGAGGTCGGGCCGCGGCCTGCGAACTGACTCGGGACGTCCCCGGCCCGAGGTGACCCGCCGAGCTAGACGGGACCCCGACGTCACCGGCGAGGTCGGGACTCAGCGGCACCACGCCCCTTGGGGACTCTGGGGTACGGAGATCCCAGGAGAGTGGTCTTTATTTATATGGCACCAAGAGGGCACAGGGCCCGGCGGACCTGGACGGAGCGGCCGTGTGCGGGCTCCGGCGCTGCTCGGCCTAAACCCAGCGCTCGGCCCTCCAGGTAGCAAGCTGGCGCCCGGGCCGGAGCGGCGCGGAAGACGCGGAGACCCCGGTCCCCGGGACTGCACGCTGGGTCACCAGGGACGCGGGCAAAACTTCCGAGCCCGGGTTATCTCGTGGGTGACCTGAGGACACAGCCTGGAAGGGTACCGAGTGGCACGATGGCCCCGCACAGGGCCCCCGGGAGAGGACCAATATGCCCCGTCCGCCTGTCCTCCGGGCCGCATCGCCAGGCGCGATGCCAGGGAAACCCGGGATGAGCCGGCCTGCGAGCCCAACGCGACCCAGGGCTGGCGGCTGCTAGCGACAGCCACCTCGTGACAAACTTCGTGCACAGCCTGTCCGCTTCGCCAGCCCTCGGCGCCCCCACGCCCTTGCTCCCTCGCTCTTTTCGGAGGATCCCTGCGTAGCCTAATCCTGACCCGCCAGAGCGTGCCCAGTGAGGGTGATTGGTGCTGGGCCCGCGGCGCATGCTCACTGGTTTGGGTTTGGGCGGGTTCCCGGGGCGGGGAGCCTGTCTTAAGAGAGGCTCCGCTGATTGGCTAACTGCTCAGGCCACGCCTATCGCCTTCTGATGGACAGTTTCTTACCTGCCTGGTCAGCTTACGCATCCCGCTGTGGCCTGGAAAACTTGGTCTTCAGTGAACTCCCCGCATCCCTCCTGCCTAAGTACCCTAGGGCGTCATAGTTACCGTCACCGAGGTGGAGGAGGTCGCCCGTTGTGTCCCACCCCATCCCAAAGCTAAACATTGGCTTAAAGCATAATCTTAAAGTGGTAGGGAAAAATACCGATCTAATGCAGGAGGCAAAACACCACCGTCCTGGACTTAATGGGCAGGTCTGGCAGGAGGTTAGGCATGCAGTCAGCACTCAATAAATGCTTGCTGGGTTGTGTTGTGTTCCTATTGCGTTGGGACCGCTGGATGTAGCACTGAGGGAGCCTGACACATTGAAAGATAAACAAAACAGTGCGTGGCTAATAGAGCAATTACAGACGACCTCATTTCCTCCTCTGAGAAATGAGGGATGGCCAGGACGTTTCCCTAGCCTCTTCTGTCCCAAGAGTAGGGCTTGGGGACCCCAACAGAGTAGAGCAGGTCGCTGGTGAGCATAAGCCTGCCTTTTTTGAGGAGCTTGTGCTGTTTTGCAGGACTGTGCTCAGCTCCTCCTTACTCTGGGGTTGTCAGGGAAGGTCTAATAGGAACTGTTAGGAACAGCTATATTTGGAGAATCCTGAGTTAAAGTTTCCCTTTGAGACTGACACCCTGAAAGTACCAGCAATACAAGCACAGCTCTGCCACTTAGACTCTCTAAACTTCCATAGAAGGCAAACATGTATTACTATGTATTTTTTATTAAAAATAGCAAAGGCCCAAAGGTTGTGGGGTTTCTTTTTTGTTTTCATCTTTAAAAAAATAATGTTTCTTTTCTTTTTTTTTTTTTTTTTTTTTGAGAGATTTTCGCTATAGTGCGCGTCTGCTCGCCAGACAGAGAGACAGAAAGCGAGAAATCACCCCCTAGGGGGGATGGTCACGCCGCAATCCCTTCTCCTCCATTCTCCTCTCGGGATCTTGGGCACGCACGCACACGCGCCCAGCGTGAGTTTTAAGTCACCGGTCCCGCACGCGAACCGCGGTCGACTACGTGGGAGTCCAGCGACATAGCCATTACGCTAACTGCTGGTTCCAAAAAAAATAATGTTTTAAGAGCTATATGATTAAGTAAACTATGTATGTGCATGTATGTATAAAACAAAATTTCAACAAATGAAGTGTTAAAAGATAGAATTGACTTTTATTAGCGATGCATTGAGTATTCTCTCTAGAAAACAGACAGAAGCTCTACCCAGTCTGGCAGGACCACTGGTTTCTGTGTGGTGAAAATAGCAGCTTGCTTAAGGTCGGGTTGCTTCAGTTCCTTGAATGGGTTAAAGGAGAAGGGACTGACTTATGCCTGCTAAGGCTGACAAGAACATTTGATTGCTGTTATGTGGAAAATGCATATTTGGATATTTTCTTGTTTTATTTAAGCTTTAGTTTGATTCTGTGGCACTTAACACTAGTTATTCCATTTCAGTTTGGTCTCTTGAGACCTACTTCAGGAGCTCAGTTCAAAACAATAATCTCCCATAAAACTTACTTAAATTTACTTATTTAAATGTAATGTTTAAATTATCTTATTCTTAGAACTTATATATAGAAAGTAAATACATATATTTAACTATATATTCTTAGAACACACATATATATGGAGAGAAAGATATATAGATATAGATATATAGAGAGAGAAAGTCAAAGATTCTCTCAGCTGTTCCACTAATTTCAGCCATGTCTCTTCCACTCCTAAATTCTGCACTTGCTTGCTGATTCATTAGATTCTAAAACTAGCAGATTGTCATTTAGGAAGCAAGGGAGGACATACACGTGCCAGCAGTATCATTGACAATGTCTAGCTGAGCACAAGTTTTGATCAGAGGAGCACGGGTGGAAATGTAACCTAGGCCCACGAGGATAGATTTACTCAGCAAGCCAGCGCTTAGCCTCTGCTGCTTCACTGGGCCATTCCTCATGTATCAACTTCAGCAGAGACTCTGTCCTTACTGCTATGAGATAAACTGTGCCCCCTTAAAAAAATACACTGAAGTCCTAACCCCACCACCTCTGAATGTGGCCTTATTTGGAGATAGGTCTTTGCAGATGTGATCAAGATAAAATGAGGTCATACTGAATTAAATGATGTCCTTATAAGAAGAAAAGAGGCCCGGCTGTGGCAGTGCACACTGCTAAGATGTTGTGCTCTATAGGCTGGGAATGCCTGGGAGACCCAATTCCCAACCCAATCCAAAGGCCATGCACAGTGCGTGCACATATAATCTAAAAAAATAAAATAAAATAAATGAAGTTCCAGGTATGGTGGTACACAGGAGGCTGAGGCAGGAAGATGGCAACCTGGCATGACACTGTCTTTGAAAAAAGAAAAAGAGGAAGAAGACAAGAGACACATACACACAAGGAGAAGACCATGTAACAAGAAAGGCAGAGATTAAAGTCATGCATCTACAAGCAACAGAACATGAAGGTTTTCCAGGACCCACCAGAAACTGAAGAGGGGGAGGAGTCTTCCCTAGAGTCCTCAGAGGAAGCACAGCCCTGCTGACACATTGCGTAAGACTTGGAACCTTCAGAACCGTGAGAGAATAAACTTTGTGAGAACAGCCCTGGGAAACAAATATACTTACCAAAGGTTATATTTTAAATCCCCACCAGAGTGAGCCCAGAATTATGAGTTTTTCTGGCATTAACTCTCCTGGAGAGGGGATCATACCTTTACACAAGGAGCTGGCCTGGACAAGGTGGCAAGATCCTATCTCTCAAAACCAAACCCAAAAACTAAGTTGGTGGAAGATAAATCCAACTCCTTTGCTCAAGGGAATAACTCTGTCTTTGTTTTTCCGAAACTGTAGGTAGAAAGCTTTCCTTTCTGTAGATGGTATTAGTAGGTAGCAAAGATAAAATGTAATTGTAGCCAGTTCTGAAATTTGCATATAAATGACTATACTACACCCAAACATTTATAACGCAAGCGTTGCCCATATTTAATGTAACCTGTTACTACATCATTTCCTTGTTAAGTTTGCCTTGGAATTTGCATGTGTCTCAATGACACATAATTAGTTTGAAATCTTCTCCGCATATATGTTGAAAGAGCATATTTGGTTTTAACAAAAACAAAAAGTAGCCTGTAAAGAGTAGGCACTTCTGGGGACCAGCAGGTGGCGTGGTGATTAAGGCGCTGGACACTCCTGCATGTTGAACCGCAGTTCAAGTCCTGGGCCTAGAGGCTTTCTTTATCTCTCTCTCTCTCTCTCCCTCTTTCTCGTCAGATTAAAATAAATGAATGAATAAATAAAATTTTTAAAAAAAGAGTAGGCACTTCTACACATTGTAACATCCAGGAAGGTGCAGGAGGGATTTTCCCCTATTTTATCTTTGTATTAATTGCATTTACAGTAAGCAACTCTGCCTTTTATAGTTCATTTCCTAAATGTTTCTTGCATTAAAAAAAAAAAAAAATTAAGTCTATTTTTCCAAAAGCAAGAAAGAGAAAGTGACAACACCCCCAGTGGATCCCAATGTTAGGATCCACCCGAGTCTTCATCCAGTCCCAGATTATGGGCGTATAATGCCCAGTGTAATACAGATTAAAGCTCCACTGATATTTATGTTTATTTCTAATCAGACTGGGAAAAAAGTATTCTACTTCACCCAGAAAGGCTCTGGGGAAATAGGCACTCAGACATGGCTGGAGGAGGTGCGAGATCAGGCCCCACTGTGCAGTCGCTGCATCCGTGTCTACCAAAGCCACATACACATTTGTCTTTTGTGCTGGCAAACCCATTACTGGGAATTTCCTCTGAAGATAAACCATGAACAATAAGAAAATCCTATGGACAAGGTTATCTGCTGCAGGGTTGTTTATGACAGTAGAATACTAGACAATACCTACACACCACATATTAAAGATTGAATGAATGTTATGCATACACACAATGAGATGTTATTTTACTGTAAAAATGGAAGGTATCTATCAGCCAATGTGAAATGACTTTTAGGATATATTTTTAAGAAACAAGAAGAGTGGGGGCCAGCAGGTGGCATGGTGTTGCGATGCTGGACTCCCACATGGTCAACCATGGTTCAAGTCCCGGACCTAGTGGCTTGCCTTCTCTCTCTCTCTCTCTCTCTCTGTCTCTGTCTCTGTCTCTGTCTCTCTCTCTCTCTCTCTCTCCCCCCTCCATCTGGTGAGCACACGTGCCCTATAGCAAATTTAAAAAGTAACAAATAAAATTAAATAAATAACTCTTAAAAAATAATAATAAGGGCAGAGTCAATAGGCTGCCATTATTTTCCTAGGATGGTGAATACAAATCTCATTTTTAAAAAAAGCTTATGGAGATGCTTTCAAGAGATTGATATTATTTCATGTCCACCTAAATTCCTACATGTTTTGTAATGCCGTTCAAAAAATAGTGTATCAAACAAAATCCAGATGTTTTAAAGTGTAACTATGAATTACCTTGGGATAGTGATGAAAGTTGCAGTCCCTACCCTCTGCTTCCATCGTGAACAACCAGAAATGAGTCTAGACTAAGTTCAGGCCTCTTCTGGCCCAATCTTAATATTGGTGAAAAATCCTGATATTTCCAGATGGAATTAGAAACCTAATTCCTAAGACCTGAGATCTTTTTTTCCTCCCCAGAAACCAGGCAGTTCCAGCTCTAGGCAGGCAAATGAATGTTTTTTGTTGTTGTTGTTGTTTTATTTTTTTTTATTTTTTGGAGAGGTTTTCATTGTAGGGCACGTGCGCTCGCCAGACAGAGAGAGACATAGAGACAGAAAGCGAGAAATCATCCCCCAGGGGGGATGGTCATGCCGTAATCCCTTCTCCTCCATTCTCCTCTCGGGATCTTGGGCACGCACACACACGCGCCCGGCGTGAGTTTTAAGCCACCGGGTCCAGGGCGCGAACCACGGTCGACTACGTGGGAGTCCAGCGACATAGCATTACACTAACTGCTGGTTCCCCAAATGAATGTTTTTTAAAAGGAGAGTTGTATTTCATTATTGGCCTCCCAGATTTCTTCTAACGCCATGTTCCTGGGAGTAGTAGACAGTCGAGAGTTCCACTAGCATAGACTTGTCTTATTTCTGACCTGAGTTTGATCTGGCCAACGAGGAGACCTCACTGCGGCCAGGGTATCTCAATATGTTTCCTCGTCTGTGTTCATAATTCCAGTCTGGAACCCCTCTGGAGGCCGGAAGTACAGTAAATCCCACCGCTCTGAGTATCTCTCCATTCACAGCTTTTTAGATTCCTGATTCAGTGAAACCTGTGGCCCTCTCAGTGAAGACAATTAGAATTAAAATTATGGGTTAATGTTATTCAATAGTCCAAAGAATAAAACATGGGAAAGCACTAAAGAAGATGGAAAAGAGAGAGAGAAAGAAAAAAAAAAATCTGACTGTATATTAAGTGGAAAAATACAAATGTCTTACGTGAAAGAACTTTGCATATACCATTCTGATTGCTAGAGTCGTCTTTGTTAAACTACCCAGTGTCCATTTGCAACCCAATATTTATAGACCATAGCATCAGATGACTTTAGTTACTATGGTAAGCACAATAAGTGTTACTCTGAAAGAAAATGTGACCAAATATTTGTATGTTATAGCCTGTTCGTTGAATGTTTTTCTTTTGCTTTCGGGTGCGTGTGCTTGCCAGAAAAACAGAGAGACAGAGAGTGGGAAATCTCCCTCCTGGGGGATGGCCACGCCACAATCCCTTCTCCTCCATTCTCCTCTTGTGGTCTTTGGCTCACATGCACATGCGCCCGGTGTGAATTTAAGCCACCGGGTCTGGGACTCAAACTGCAGTCAACTGCATGGGAGTCCAGTGACATTGCCATTACGCCAATTGCTGGTACCATCATTTAATGCTTTCAACCACATTTATTACAAAATATTTTTGTTCAGCCAAGTATTACAGTTTACCCGACAGTAAACCCAGTGACAGTTCTGGCACTACTGCAGTCCCTCCCTTTACAAAATTCAGACGTGTAGATTCCCCTCACTATGCTGCATCCTGATGGCTTGAGAGAAGCGGAACCGCTTCTGAGCTGGCAGTGGCAGCGCTGACCTCCTGCGGCCAGCTGTGTGCAGCAGGAGTGCAGTGGAACCACACAGGGCAGGCCCTGGATTCACAGGGATCCTGAGCATGCCAAGTGCACATGTGTGTGCCCACGATCTGGGCTGCTTTCTCTTTCACACACTCTGTCTCCCTAAGATAAACAAATAAACATAGTGAAAAAGCCCTGAACTTCCTAACCTGTTCTGTTTCCTCTGCTAACCCGCAGGAAGATGGACATTGTTAACCAGCACTTTCCCTAACCAGCACCTTGGCTTAATATCCCAATCACAAATACTTCTTCCATCCAACAGGTA
Organism: Tupaia belangeri chinensis; assembly: GCF_000334495.1. Taxonomy (NCBI): domain Eukaryota; kingdom Metazoa; phylum Chordata; class Mammalia; order Scandentia; family Tupaiidae; genus Tupaia; species Tupaia belangeri. The sequence goes on along the minus strand of NW_006159515.1, from coordinate 5,647,247 downwards.
GAGAAACAAACAAACAAAAACAAGAAAACAAAAGCTGTGTCAGCATTCCACTCCAGATAAATCAGATAGATGGATATTTATCATTTAGCCTAACGAACAGGTAAGCTGTGATACACAAACAAAATGTATATTGTTAGTTGAATTGTTCTGTTAAGTTATAAAGTTGTGAGTATTTTTTGTTGCTCTTTATTTTTTTTAAGTAAGTTATCTGGGGGGAGAGAAAGAGGCCACTGGGAAGGATTGCTTGGTTCAAATTTTTCCTTTTTATTCTACTTTCACTTTTCTATTCATTGACATATCGCTTAATAAGAATGATCTGTAATTTTGACCAAAATATAAATTTATTGTTTTTTCTGTCATTTATATATGATCTTTTTTTTAGAGAGATTTCTGTTATAGGGCGCATGTGCTCACCAGAGAGACAGAGAGAGACAGAGCGACAGAAAGGAAGAAATCACCCCCACTAGAGGGGATGGCCACACCGCAGTCCCGTCTTCTCTATTATTCTCTTGGGATTTGGGGCATGCACGCACATGCACCTGGCATGAGTTTTAAGCCACCAAATCTGGGACTCAAACCACAGTAACCTACGTGGGAGTCCAGTGACATAACCATTACACCAACTGCTGGTCCCAAAAATGTTTGTTTTTAATCAAAAACAAACCCCAAAAAAGGTGTTTAGATGCCAGTAGGTGATGTGGAGCTTAAGGTGGCTAGATCCCACATTGCCAACTGCATGATTAGAGTCCCAGGCCCAGGTTCTTGAAAAATCATGCCAGGTGCGTGTACATGTGTGCCCAAAGTCCCAAGAGGAGAATGGAGGAGAAGGGACTGCAACACGGCCATGTGCCCTAAAGGGGTGATTTCTCACTTTCACTCTCTCTCTCTCTCTCCCTGGCATGTACATGTGCCCTATATAACAAACTTAAAAAAAAAAAAATTACAGCCAGAGAGAGAAAAATGCAGAGAGAAAGTACCTTCCAATGGGGCATAGTCACTCCGAAATCCCTTCTCTTCCCTTTCTCCATCCTGTCAGGATCTGGGGCATGCCCATGAACGCACACACTCACACGGTTGGTTATGTGTTTCACACCACTGGGGCTGGGATTCCAGTGTGGCCAGCCAGATGGGCTCCAGCTCCCTTAATCTCCACACTATAGGGCCAGTCTCAGAAATGTTTAAAAATCATACTTAGGAATAATGCAAGGAGATGCCTATCTCTGTAGGACATTATTCTTCTGTCAGTTGACGCTAATGTATTCATTTGCCAAATATTTATTGAGCACTTGTATTAGGTACAATTCGAGGTCTTTAAGATACAGCGTGATTTCCAAAGACCAAAACGTCTGTCCGTGGGGAGCTTACATTCTAGTGTTAGGAGACAATTGACACATAAGTCAAAGAAACAAAAGGTAGACAGTTTGTATTTTTTAGAGACAAGTGACATTATGTTGCCCAGGCTGGCCTTGAACTCATGATCAAGGCCAGCTTTCCGAATAATTAGATCTACAGACATGTGATAATGTAGCTCAAAAGGTAGGATGTTCTGATAGAGGCAAGCACTCAGATATTAAACAAGGGAGAGGATGATGACAGATGGGGGTGAAGTCTCAACAAGAAAGGAATTATTAAATAAAGACCTGAAGGCAGGACCAGCTGGTGGCATGGTAGTTAGGCGGTTGGATCTCACATGGCTGACTGCACAGTTCCAGTCCTGGACCCAGCAGCTTGGAAAACACCCTGGGCACAGGTATATGTGCCCAAAGTCCCAAGAGGAAAATGGAGGAGAAGGGATTGTGGAGTGGCCATCTCTCCGGGGGGTGATTTTTCCTTTCCCTCTCTCTGTGAGTGTCTCTCTCCGGTGAGTACACACGCCTTATAGCAATCTTTTAAAATCTGAAGGCGGTGACTCATGAGACGTAAGGTATCCAGGGAGAAACAGCCCAGGTGAGGCGATGGCAGTGCAGAGGCACTGAGGCAGGTGCAGGCCTGGTGTGTGGATGGCCGGTCAGAGCCAGTGTGGCTGGCACGCAGTGGCGTGAGGAAGGAATGTTTTATAATACATGCGATCTAAAACATTAAAAAGTACAGGCCGTGGACAGACAATGTGGAGCTGGGTCGCACAGTGCAGCATGAGTAGATTAGGTAGTGTCTTACTGGCCACCGCAGCCATTTTGAATCTGGGTCGTGACTCGGAACCACTGCAAGGTTTTGAGCAGACGTCACTGGCTGTGCTCCAGTCCTGTTTGCACTTCGTAGGCCACAAGCACAAAGCTGCACTTCCCACCTTCCTGGCAGCATGCGGGTTGTGCAACGGGTTCCAGTCACTGGATATGGATCAGAGAGCTCCGTACCACTTCCAAACCTCCTGGTCGAACTCCCAGGGTGCCCGTCCCCAGCCCTCTTCCCTCTGCCACAGCAGCCATGGAAGCCACATCGCGAAGACACGTACCTCCACTGGAAGGAGCTGGGATCCCTGAACCATCCTTTAGAGCAAAGCTCCTCTGGATGGCTTCCTGACTGTGAACTTTGAGACTGGACTTTGCATGATCAGGAAAGACACTCTGATTGCCTTAAGCCACTCGACTTTGGGGGTTGTGTGTTACAGCCTCATTCAGAATAGACAGGCTGAGGAAGGAGAATGAAAGCTGGAAAACCTGGTAGGTGACAACAGAACCACCCAGAGAGAAACAACTATGTCTATTTATTAACTTATTCATCAAATGACATGACATCATGCATCTGAAAAGCTACCTGCTGTCCAGAGAGAAGACAGACCCATAAACATAACTGTGAGGGCTGGCTCTACACGTTGGTGACGTACCGCTCAGGCAGTGCTGGCTCCATAGGGAGGGTCCCGGGTTCAGTTCCCCAGTCAGCCTGTACACACCAGGCATGCTTGCCATGGTCCTGGCTGTCTGGGAAGGCCGTGGTGATGGCAACCTGAGACCTTGAGGGTGCTTGCCTTTCCCTCTTTCTCTCTAAGCTGCCCTTCCACTGTGTCTCACTCTAATGAAAGAAATAAAAACATTTCGGGGTGGGGGGGAAGGCCGGCCCTATGGCATAAATGGTGAAGGGAAATGAATCCCACGTGGCTGACTGTGCTTCGAATCCCAGCCCTAGAGGCTTTGAAAACATGCCAGACATTTGCATGCGCATGCCCAGAATCCTGACTGGATGGAGACATGGAGGAGCTTTGTGGGGTGATCGTGCCCCCTTGGGTGCTTTCTCCCTTTCCCTCTCTCTCTGCTTCTGTGTCTTTCTCTAGCAAATGCAGACATCCTCTGACAAAAATAAATACATAAATGAATAAAGAAAGAAGTAAACTAACTGTGTTACAGTAATAGGAAGATGGACTGCCAAGGAGGCATAACTTATTTAGGTTTTTGCCATAGGGTGCATGAACTCGCTGGAGAGAGAGACAGTAAGAGGAAAGAGGGACAAATCACTCCCGGGGGGCTGGATGGTCAGTC
>NW_006159515.1:5635428-5643526 GCF_000334495.1 Tupaia belangeri chinensis | reverse complement strand
AGTGAGAAATCACTCCTGGGGTGATGGATAGTCATGCCACAATTCCTTCTCCTCCATTCTTTTCTCAGGATTTTGGGCACGTGCATTCAGCATGATTTTCAAGCCACCAGGTCTGGGACTTGAACAGCAGATGGCCATGTGGGAGCCCAGCACCCTAATCACTATGTCACCTGCTGGACCGGAGGAGTTAACTTTGTATGTATGAGCCAGTAATTCTGCATGATTTTAAAACAAATGTCTACCTGAATTGAATAAATGCAACAAGACTCGAAATCAGTTTCCTTTGGAAGTGATGGTTTTTAGCAGAACTTGCACAATTATTCTACATAGAAAATACAGTAATGAGAATAGAGCACTTAAAGAAAAAGGGGGTACTTTCAGCAACAAAAGAAATGGGACTCAAAAGAATCAAGTTTCAAAAAAGTTATGCACCTTTAAAAAAACACTGCTTCTCATAGCAGAAAAACGTAGATCTCTAAGTGCCTTTTTCCAGGCTTGGGCTCTGGAAGAATGTTGGCCCAGGATACATGGCAGCGGGCAAGGCCAGGAAGAATCTGCAGTCAGCACGGAGAAGCCGACTGCCATCCCTACATCACTTCCTGGAGATAATCTTAAGGCAGAATCCCTTTTCCACTTGGGGGGAGACGCCGTGCCTGAAAAGACAATGATTTTGTTGAGGACTGGCTGTACAATTTGCAATCATCTACGTATCTCTTCAAGACCAGCTGCATAATTTGTAGAGCTTACTACAAAATGAAAATGTGAGGTTTCTTATTCAAAAAAAAAAAAAAAAAAGAATTTCAGAAGTGCGGGTGCCACTCTCAACACAGGCCTGAAAACCCCTTTTCCATCAGCCATGAACTCTTTGAACGCCAAGTCACAAAGTGTCCTGCGGTGTGATCCGCAGGTGTTAGGGGAGGCCCTAAGAGCTTCCAGGCAGCGCCTGTTTACCTGTGAGCAAGGACATAGTTTGGTGTTTAACAGCAGGCCCTATGGTACCAGCTTTAACATCAGTCAGACGTAGAAACAGCGTCAGCGTTGAGTATCTATGGGAACGACCATTCGCGTTTTCAGACATACGGTAACATGAACAGGTATGCAGAGGAGATCACCTTGACTACTGGAACAAAAATGTATGTACGTACGGTAAACACTAAGATGGAAATAAACAGTAAGCCCACGAAGCTGGGATCTGGGATATCACCCAAAGCAAATGTGGATAAGCGGACACTAAGGATTTAGAGAGAGAGAGAAGCAGTAACCAACCCTGTGTAAGGAAACCCCAGCAGCCCTGCAGCCACTCCGCACTTAACGACTGAGTTTCCTAAACGAGGTCGTTAAGCGAAGTGGTTGATAAGTGAGGAGCTTAAAGGCAGACTTCTTGTGATGTGTTGTGGTGTTGCAGGGTATGTATTTTTCCAGAGATATTACGGACCCCACACTGGAATAATGTCATTTTATCCATACAAAAAGCATTTATTAGGTAAGAGCCAGGAGCAGTAAGACACAGTACAACATAGAAATATAAACCCAGCATAATTGTTTTATTTATTCTGAATACTACTGTAAGTGCACAGTAAAGTACAAATTTATAAACGAAATATGTAATTTTGCATGATTGTGAATGCTTCCTGTAACTGATACTCACCAACCACAGGAATGAGATAAAGACGAAGAGAGGGGATTCCCGGTGCTGGAAATTTGACTGTTAGTCCGAGTGGCCATTAAATGGGAGGTCATCTATCTCTCTTTCTCTCTCTCTCTGTCTCTTTCCTCCAAGTGCACGTGCCCTAGGGAAAAACTACCAAACAAAAAAAAAAAAAAAAAAAAGGAAAAACTAGTGAAGACGGTAAATCCTATGAGCATTTTACACAGTTAAAATCTCTGCCTAGGGAGGAGCGCTTATATTCGGTACTAACAGACCTTGTGCCCCTGTGCTCCATGATCACAGAAAAAAACTGATACAGCAGAGAAGTGATGCTATGTAAATACTTGATCTGCGAAATCTAATCCCGGCCATGACTTAAAAACATATGAAGAGCGTATGCCCATTAGGACAGCTACTATACTATCTTGGGGAGGAAAGAGAAAAGTTGGAGAGGATGTGATGAAACCGGAAGCCAGTGCACTGCTGGTTAGAATGTGAACTGGTGCAGCCACCAACAAAGACAGTGCCCTGGTTCGTCACAAATTCAAAATAGGATTAGCATACGATACAGCAACTCCATTTCTGGGTATATACCGCAAAAAGTGAAACCAGGTTTCCAAAAGATATTGTATGCCTATGTTCATAGAAGTGTCAGCCACGATATTGTAAAGACGGAAGCAGCCCAAGTATCCACTGACGCATGAATAAACAGAATGTGATGTATCCATGCAATGGAATATCACTCGGCCTTCAAAAGGAAGGCGATTCTGACATACGCTAGAATGTGAATGAACCTAGAGGACATTACACTAAATGAACTAAGTCAATCACAAAAAGACAAATACTGCATGATTCCACTTATGCATTTATTTTTATTTTCTTTAGACAGCATCTCACTATATCACGACCCTCCTGCCTCAGCTTCCCTACCAGCAGGAGTTACAGGTGCACACTACTGAGCCCAGCTTTTTAGGATGGGCCCTGAACCTCCATGTGACCCCAGCCTACCAAATAGCAGCAGCAACTACTGCACACTGATCCTGGTTCCACGTCGTGAGTTATCCAAAGCCGTCAAATTCACAGAGGCAGAAGGTATTGTAGCATGGCTGCCAGGGGCGGGAGGGAGGGGAGCATGGGGAGTTACTGCTTAATGGGTACAGAACTTCGGTTTCACACGATGAAAAGACTTCTGTGGATGGTACAGATGGTTGCACAACGTGAGTGTACTTCATCCCACCAAACTACACACTTCAGATGGAGAAGGTGGGGCCAGCTGGTGACATGCGGGTCAGGCAGATGGATCTCACATGGCCAGTTGTGAAGTCCAAGTCTCAGACTCAGCAGCATGAAAGACACATCAGGTGTGTGTGTGCGCATGCATACCCAAATCCCAAGAGGAGGATGAAGAAGGGACTGCAGCATGGCCATCCTCCCTAAAGGCATGATTTCTCACTTTCCCTATCTCTCTTTCTCTCTCTCTGTCTCTGTCTCTGTCTCTTTCCTACAAGTGCACGTGCCCTAGGGCAAAACTACCAAAAAAAAAAAAAAAAACCAGGAAAAATAGTGAAGATGGTAAACTACACGCGTTTTACACAGTTAAAAACTATGTCTAGGGGCTGGCAGGTGGCATGGTGGTTAAAGGCACTGGAGTCCCACATAGCCAACCATGGTTCAAGTCCTGGACCTGGTGGCTTGCTTTCTCGCTTTCCCTTTCTCTCTCTCTGTCTCTCTCTGGTCAAATTAAAATAACAACAACAACAAATGGAATTAAATAAATAATTCTTTAAAAAAAAAAAATCTCTGTATCTCTATCTGTCTACCTGCATGTGTCTCCAAAAAGGGAGCAGCAGGCACGCAGCAGAGTGGGGCATGGGGATGCTCATTTCCACTGAGCAGAGAGGAGAGCCATCCTAAGGAAGGACATACGGAAATTTCCAGAGACCAGTCTCTGAGTTGTGTGGCCCTATTAGAAAAATAATGCAAAATGTTAAATATCAAATTGAGTGGAAAGGTGGATATTCCATTTAATAAAAATTACACACATTTTTAAAATTTTGAAGCTCCTGAAGGCCACAAACGTCACAAGAGCCATACAAATAACAGTGCTCTTACTAATTCATTCCCCCCCCACCCCCCCCCCCCCCCCGTAGAAGTTTTTGCCTTAAGGGGATATGCACTCGCTAGAGAGAGAGAAACAAAGACGGAGAAAAGGAAAGGGGAAAATCACCCCCCAGGGAAGATGGCCACGCCACATTCCCTTCTCCTCCATTCTCCTCCAAGGATCTTGGGCATATAAGTACACGTGCCCCATGTGAGTTTCAAGTCACCGGGTCTAGGTCTCGAGCTGCGCTCTACCATGTGGGAGTCCAGCAATGTGACTGCGACACCACCTGCTGGACCCTCACTAATTAATTTCTTCTTCCATCTATAAAATTGCTTCTTCCCTGCAATTTTTATCCCATACACTCTGATAATCTTTTCAAAACACAACACTTTTGTAATTTTTATAGTGAAACTAGAAAGACAATTCAGTTTTTGCTTAACCTTTGTTAACTGAATTTTTATTATTGATAGTTTAGAAAAGCTTCTTTCAGCTGCTTCTAAAGCAACTAGTTATTAGTAATGTCATTAACTTTCTTGGGTTTCATCAAATTTGGGGGAAGCACTAATGAGGTTCTTTTCTACAGTGAGTGTTCAGATTCCAGGGGATCACACTTTCAGTGTTTTCATGTCAGTGTCCTTGATTGGCAGTATTCATTAGCCAGTTTGCCACCAAAGCCTTCTTTGCATGGCAGTATTAAGAGTTTTACCATCTCCTTACCAAAGGCAATGTTCATACTTAATACAGAAGAGTTAAAATGTTTTTCAATGAGTTCCTATAATTTGCAACTATTTAAAAAAATTTTTTTTTGTTATAGAGTATAGATGCTCACTGGAGAAAGACAGACAGAGACAGGGCAAACAGGAACTCACTCTTCCCAGGAGGAATGACCGTGCTCAATCTCTGTCCTCCATTTAGGGATTTGGGGCACACAGACACAGACATCCAGTGTGTTTTTCAAGTTGTCAGGTTCAGGACTCGAACCATGAAGTCGACCATATGAGATTCAGCACTTAACCACCACGCCACCTGCTGGCCCATAATTCACAATTCTTTATCAGATTTTCAAACCATCCAAATACCATTCATTTACCCTTTGGAATGTCCCTTCCTCACAGTCAATGACTGGGTATAACCTGAAAGTTTTGTGTTACACATTTCTGCTCAACATCAGAATGACTTCTATTGACTTAATCACCCCCCCCCTGTCTGTGTAGTTCCATATCCCATTAATTTTTATCTGAATGTTCTCTCAGTTCTTTAATAAATATAAAGAATGTCAAAAAATGTTACCGTTGATATATTGTTTCTCATGTGTTTTTATTGAAATGTTCCAAAACATTTCTCTAAAGCACAATATGGTGTTTTTCTGGCTCAACTTTCCTTTAGCAAATCTCAAAACTGATCCAGAGGGAAGCTGAGATGGACAGTCATGGTGGGCTTAACTGCCTGCCATTTAAATATCTCACCCGGGCCAGGCAGTGGTGAAGTGCTACTGCAATGCTCAGCCATGCTAGTCCTTCATGAGAAGGTCTCAGGTTTGTATCCTAAGGCCCCCTTGTACATGTCGGGCACATGCCAGTGACATGGGCTGACTGAGGCTGGTGGAGGATCGTGGCATGAAGATGTTCTTAGGGATAGCTGCCTCTTTATCTCTCTCTGTATCACTCTCTCGTGGGAGAAATAAACTTTAAAAGTACACCTTTAAGGGCCAGCAGGTGGTGTGGACATTAAGGCAGCTGGATCCCGCATGGCTGACCACACGGTTCAAGTTCCAGACCTGGCAGCTTGAAAATAATGTGGGGTACATATGTGTGAGTTCCTAAAATCCTGAGAGGACACTGGAAAAGGGATTGCGACAGGCCCATTCACTCTGGTTTTTTAAGGGAGGGAGGGAGGGAGGGAGGGAGGGAGGGAGGAGAGAAAATCACCCTTTAAAAATCTCTTATTTCCACAAATTTTGTAAAAACTTTAGACCATATGAGCACATTGCTAGGCCTCCTCCGAGGGCCTTGGAAAGTGTGTGCAAAGAGGGGTCCTGAAGCTTAGGCAGACTCACCTCTGCTACCAGCCCCGATGGGAGCTGCTCCCTAATATTCGAGAACAAAGTCAGCAGTTGGCCAATGGTCGTCCCACACTTTGTTTTTACCATTTAATGACCACCTCTTGCCAGACTCGTCCTCCTGCTGCTATAATTGGCTATAACTCAGAACCCTTAGCTTCCTCCTCCTCCCCCCTCCCAATTCGGTGCTGGCTGCTTTTCCACTCGCCTTGCATTCTGGGAGGACCTGCTCTGGCTCCCCTGCCGGTGCTGACAGGTCTCATTAGCCTGATGGAAGTGTTTCTCCTTGGCTCCTCCTTCCGCAGCTGCCGAGTTTCTCTCATGGGCTCTGTGCTCAGCCTCAGCTCAGGTCCACCCCGACGGGAGCTGCTGCAGTGCTGCTGTGAGGTGTCGCGGAGCCATGGGGAGAGCGCTGCCGTCCACGTCACACAAGGCAATGGGTGGCAGTCAGTGGCAATCGAGCCGTGGATCTCCCTTTAATTCATATGAAGAAAGAATATATTCAGGCCAAAGAAGATAAAAATGCAACTTCCAGTGCCCTGAATTTGATCTCAGCGTCTACTTGTTGACTTTCCACCTTTGATATTCCATGAATGAACTGAAAAGTCAGAGGCCTGCGGGCTTTAAAATAAGGTGATATTCTGTGTCAGTGTGTCATCAACGCCTCCTACTCACAGTTTTTAATATATGCGAAAGAGAATTCCACTCTCCGTGCCAGAAACGAATAGTTTCAAGAGGCAGTCCACTCGTAGAAACATTCCGTTTTTTTTGGTTAGGTTTCAACTTGAGTTTTCTGAGTCGAGCATGTGAACAGTGCCTGAACAGCTGTGAATAAAATGCTAATGAGAACGAACTCTAGAAAACAATAAAACAGTATGCATTGCTGTGTGTGTCCAGATCTTACATAACCGCCTCGGGTTAGGCAAGGTAGTCAGAAGACCAGGAGTCAGAGACTGCAATTTGGGGAAAGATATTCTGAGTCACCATGTCCTCAGCTGTAAAAATCGAAGAATTGCTGTTAGGGAATTTTGCTCTAATATTTGAATGCTATTCTGCTTTTCTCTCTCACCTCTGCCTCTGCTATCTTTTCGCCACATAGATTCCCAGCTGCTCTCGTTCTGCATTTCCATGCCACAGGAGGAGAACTACTAAAGACAAAGTTCTCTTAGGTCGAGACATGGCTCAACAAGAACGTCGGGAGTAGAAATGGGAAATGCAGCCCATGGCCATAGTCCTAGGCTTAATTTTGCTGGGACCTTCAGCAATAACGTTTCAGTCTTTGCAATAGTCTAGAGCAAGGATCAGCAAACTTTTTCTGTAAAGGGCCAGGTTATAAGTATTTGAGGCTTTGTAGAACACGTAGTCTCTGCTGCAACTCTTACGCTTTCCCACTATGGTGCTAAAGCAACTGTCGACAAGCAGTAAATTAATAAGCATGAATGGTTCCAATAAAACTTTATTTACACACATGGAAATTTGTTAGATAGCATTCACTAGACAAAAAATATTATTATTATTATTAAATTTTTCAATCATTTAAAAATATAAAACCCATTCTGAGTTTATGGGCCAGACAGAAACAAGTGGCAGCACAGATTCGACACAATACCTGTCAATACTCCAGGTAACTCTTTTGCAGAAACTGACAATCTACTGCAAGAACTCAAATGGAAATTCAAGTTAAACGATCGTGAAAACAGCAAAGCTGAAGGAGTCACGTTTCTAGCTTTCTAAACCAACTACAAAGCTATAGTCATCAAGACTTTGTGGTGGTAGCATACGAATAAACATGAAAGTCAGTGGAATAGAGCTGAAAATCTAGAAATAAGCCCGTGTGTTATTTTTAACAAGGATGCAAAGACGATTTATGGGGAAAGAATAGCCTTGTCTACAAATTATGCTGGGACACCTTAATATACACCTGCAAAAAATCTACTTCATGCCATATGTAGAAACTAACTAAAAATATATCAAAGACCTAAATGTAAAAGCTAAAGTTATGCAAGACTTATAAGAAAATACAGGCATAAATCTTTATGTTCCTGGGACAGACAATGGATTCATAGATACAACACCAAAAGCTAAAGCAACCAAAGAAAATCAGATAAATTGGACTCATCAAAATGAAAAACTTCAAAAGACACAATTAAGAAAATAAAAGGATGGGACCAGCAGATTGCATAATGGTTACATCACTGGACTCCCGCATGCTCGACTATGGTTCGAGTCCCAGACCCAGTGATTTAAACTCACATCAGGCATGTGTGTGTGTGTGTGTGTGTGTGTG
>NW_006159515.1:5626740-5635401 GCF_000334495.1 Tupaia belangeri chinensis | reverse complement strand
TGTGGTGAGTGTGCTGGCACGCGCGCGGGGGGGGGGGGGGGGGGGAGGCAGTGATTTCTTGCTTTCTTTCTCTCAGTCTCTCTGGTGAGTGCACAGGCTCTATAGAAAAAAAAAAAAGAGTAAAAGGAAATCTCATCAGAATAAAAATCTTTGCAAACCATATATCTAATAAGGGACTTGTGTTTAGAATACATAAAGAACACCTATAATTCAATAATAGGGAAAAAATCCAGTAAAGAGTGGACAGATGATCTAATTAGACATTTCTAAAGAAGATATAAAATAACCAATGATTACATGAAAACATGCCCAGTATCATTAGCCATTACGAAAATACAAATGAAAGCCATTGGAAACCATCCATGTAATTAGGATAGCTATAATTCAAAAGGTAGATAATAACAAGTATTGGTAAGGATGTTGGAGAAATTAGAACCCTCATATACTGATGATAGGAATTTAAAATGGTGTAACTGTTTTGGAAAACAGTCTGGAAATTCATCAAATGACTGCAAATAGAGTTTCTTTCTTTCTTTCTATCTTTTTTTTTTTTTTTTTGCCATAGGACGTGTGTGCTCACTGGAGAGAAAGAGAGAGAGAGAGGGACAGAGAGAAAGAGAGAAATCATCCCCATGGGGGAAGACCACACTGCAATCCCTCTTTCCATTCTCCTCCTGGGATCTTGGGCATGGAGGCACACATACCCAGCATAATTTTCAAGTCACTGCATCTGAGACTTGAACCACAGTCAGCCATGTGGGAGTCCAGCGATATAGCCACTACGTTACCTGTTGGCCCCATTAAATGGAGTTTTTTATATTATTGATCCTACACTCTCTTAATACCCAAAAGAGTTGAAAACATATGTTTACACAAAACCTTGTACATAAACTTTATAACATCATTATGCATAATAGTGAAAACAACCCAAATGTCCATCAATTGATGAATGGATAAACGAAATATAGTTTATCTATACAATGAAATATTACTTTTCCATAAAAAGGAATCTATGACATGTACAAATCTTGAAAACATTATGCTGGGACTAGCAGTTAGCGTAATGGCTAAGTTGCTGGACTCCCATGTAGTCAACCATGGTTCGAGTCCTGGACCCGGCGGTTTAAAATCACACTGTGCGCGTGTGCATGCATGCCCAAGATCCCAAGAGGAAAATGGAGGAGAAGGGATTGCGGCGTGGCCATCCCCCCTGGGGGGTGATTTCTCACTTTCTGTCTCTGTTTCTCTCTTTCTGATGAGCGCACGTGCCCTATAACAAAAACCTCTCCAAAAAAAGAAAAAACAAAACAAAGAAAAACATGCTAAGGGAAAGAAACATCACAAAGGACTACATTTGTATGATTCTATTTATATGAAATGTCAGTAGTAGTCAAATATAAAGGACAGGGGACCAGCAGTTGGCATAATGGCTATGTTGCTAGACTCTCATGTAGTCGACTGCAGTTGGAGTCCCAGACCCAGTGGCTTAAACTCACGCCAGGCACGTGTACATGCGTGCTCAAGATCCTGAGGGAGTGGAGGAGAAGGGATTACATTGTGGCCATCCGCCCCGGGGAGTGATTTCTCACTTTCTGTCTTTCTGGTGAGTGCACACGCTCTTTAGCAAAAACCTCTCAAAAAAAAGAAAAAATATATAAAGAGACAGAAAATAGGTCAGTGATGGCCTAGGACAGAGTGAAGACATTGGGAGTGACAACGAAGAGGTACAAGATACCTTTTAAGGGTAATAAAAATGTTCTAAAATGGATTATGGTGATGAATGCATAAATTTATAAATATACTAAAAGTTATTGAATTAAAAATTTTAAAGATCTCAAATTTGTGGCATAATCTTCCATATCAAGACACTGGAAAAAGAAATGCAAACTAAATCCAAAATTACCTGAAAAAAAAAAGAAATAAGAGCTGAAATCAATAAAATGGAGAATAAGAAAAAATATATAGAAAATTTAACAAAACTAACATTGGTTCTTTAAAAAGAGTAAATGCCCATGGGAAATCACAAGATAATCTGGGCCACATGACAAATCTTAAGAAAGTTTTAAAAAAACTGAAATCACAGAGTATATTCCCTGACAGAATGGAATCCAATTAGAAATCAGTAACAGAAAAAGATAACAGAAAAATCTTCAAATGCTTAGAAGCGAAACAACTCACTTCTAAATAATTCATGGATCAAAGATGAGGTCTTATGGGAAATTGGAAGAAATACATTAAACCATATGAAAATGAAAATACAATCAAATCTCGTGAGACAGTTAAATCAGCTTTGAGAGGAAAATATATAGTATTAAATGTATATGTTATTCAAGAGGAAAAACCTCAAATCAGCATTCTATACTCTAAGCTTGAAAAAGCAAAAAACAAACAAACAAACAAATCCAAGCAAGTAGAAGGAAAGAAATGAAAATAAGAGTAGAAAGCAATGAAAACTGAAAACAAACAAATAAAAAATCAAGGGAATGGGGCCAGCAGGTGGGTGTGGTTAAGGTACTGGACTCCCACGTGGCCAACTGTGGTTTGATTCCTGGACCTGATGGCTTACTTTCTTTCCCTCTCCCCTTTTCTCTCTCTGGTGAGTGCCTGTGCTCTGTAACAAATTAAAAAACAATAATAATAAATTTCAAAATTTTAAATCAAAAAAATAAATAAAACAAATTGCTGGGTTTTTTTTTTTAAAATAAAAAAAATTAAAAAGCCTCTAGCAAAACAGGCAAAGAAAAAAAGAGATACGATACAAATTCTCAATATCAGGAATGGCACAGGGGTTATTACTATAGACCCTGTAGGCATGAAAAAAAAAATAATAAGGGAACACCATGAACAACTCTACCTATACAAATGACAAATTAAAAGAAATGAAACAATTTCTCGAAAAGAAAAACTACTCCAATAAGCTCAATATGAAAAGCATCATTTGAATGGTCTTAGAACATTAAGAAAATTTAATTCACAATTTGTAAATTTCCAAAAAATAAATTTCCAGTCCCCAGTGGTTTCACTGAGGAATTCTACCAATTTTTTAAAAGAATTACTTATTTATTTAATGCCATTTATTATTATTATTGTTTAATTTGACTGGAAAGAGACTGAGAGAGAGAAAGGGAAAGGAGAAAGCAGCTGCCAGGTCTAGGACTGAACCACAGTCGGCCATGTGGGAATCCAGAGCCTTTAACTACCATGCCACCTGCCGACCCCAGAATTTTACCAATCTTTAAGAAACAATTAAAATAATTCTATACAATCTCTTTCGAAGAATGAAAGAGGGAATAGTTTCCAATTTTTTTAATGAAGGCAGTATTACCCTGACAACAAAATCAGACAAACAGCTTGCAAAAAAGAAAATTACGAACTACTATCCTTTATGAACATAATGCAAATATTCTTTTTACATTTTAAGAAGGAGATACAGTATATGAGCAATATATAAAAAGAATTATACACCATGACCAGTTCAATATTTGAATATTGATCAATATAATCCACCATATTAACAGAAAAAGGAGGAAAAATCATTGATTATACCAATTGATGCAAAAAAATGTATTTGACAAAATTCAATGCCCATTCATAATCAAAATTCTCAGAAATGTGAGATTAGAAGAGAAACTCTTCAACTTGTTAAAGAGCTACAAAACAAAAACCTATAGCTGACATAATACCTAGCAGTAGAAGACTGGGTACTTTCTCCACAAAACTGGGAACACCATCAAGCTGTCTACTGTCAGCATTCTCACTCAACATAATGCTGGCTGTTCTGGCCAGCTCAATGAGGCAAGAAAGGGAAGACATAAGTGGAACTTATCCTTATTGCATATTTCATAATTGTCTACATTAAAAATAAAAAAAAATCTACAAAAATACATGTAAAATAAGTAAATTCAACAAGATTGGCGCATACAAGATACAAAATTGTATGTATTTCTAGACACCTACAATTGACTGTGTGGACACTGAAACTAAAATTACAAAACCAGTTACAATTATTCAAAACAATACAATACTTAGGGGTAAATCTAACAAAACGTGTGCAAGACTCCTATCTGAGAATTACACAATGCTGATACAATAAATCAAAGATCGAAATAAATGAAGAAACATAGCTATGTTCATAGATCAGAACAGATAAAGTAAAAATGTCCATTCTCCCCAAACTGATACACAGACTTAATAAAACTATCAAAAATTCAACAAGATTTTTTTGCACATAGCGATGACATCATTCTAAAATGTGTATGGAGATACAAGGAAACTAAAACAGCTAAAACAATCTTGGAAAAGAAGAAGAAAACAGGAAGAGTCAGTCTACCCAGTTTCAAGACTTACTACATTAGTTACTGTCATGAAAACTATGTAGTACTGGAGGAAAGATAGACATGAAGATCCATAAAACAGAAAAAAAAATAACAGAAATAGACTCACACAAATATATACAACTTATTTTTAACAAAGGTACAACAGCAATTCAACGGAAAAAAGATAGATTTTCAATAAATGGTGCAGAAGGAGTTGGATGTCCATAGACCCAAAATTGAACCTCAACTTTAGTTTCACACCTTACACAAAAATATCTCAAAATGAATGACAGATTAAAATGTAAAATGTAAAACTATGAAGTGTAGAATAATGATAATAATAAAAAGAAGAAAATCATTAGGATCTAGCAAGAGTCAGAGTTCTTAGACTCAACCTCAAAAGCATAATCCATGAAAGGAAAATTTGATAAACTGGACTGCTCTCACACATTGCTGATACTTTCTTCATACCATTAGAAGGTGCCAATGGAATGAACACCTTCTTTTTTTTCTTTTTTGAAGAGGTTTTTGCTATAGGGCGTGTGCGTTCGCCAGATAGTCAGAGAGAGAGACATAGAGACAGGAAGTGAGAAATCATCCCTGAAGGGATGGTCACGCCGCAATCCCTTCTCCTCCATTCTCCTCTCGGGATCTTGGGCACGCACGCACACGCGCCTGGTGTGAGTTTTAAGCCACCAGGTCCAGGACGTGAACCGCAGTCAACTACATGGGAATCCAGCGACATAGCCATTACGCTAATTGCTGGTTCCCCCAGTGGAACACCTTCTGATAACCCCAGGGCACATGTTCTCCTCCTACATGGACTTTAAGTGGTTTACTGATTAAACACCAAAGATTTCGATTGTCTAGTTATTCAACAATGAGTAACAATCAAGGTTTTGTGTTCACCGTCAATGACCCTCACTGTGGCCACCTTGTCAATGATGATCATAAGGTTATCAATTTTAAGATAGATCTGCATTTCAGACATGTAAAAGTGTGGGTGGGAAATGTGCAACATTGCAGTTTTGCAATGTGTGTCTAGTGAACCCTTTTTTTTGGAGAGATTTTCACTATAGGGTGCGTGCGCTCACCAGACAGACAGAGACATAGAGACAGAAAGCGAGAAATCACCCCTCGGGGGGGATGGTCATGCCGCAATCCCTTCTCCTCTCGGGATCTTGGGCACACACGCACACGCGCCCGGCATGAGTTTTAAGCCACCAGGTCCAGGACGCGAACCGCGGTCGACTACGTGGGAGTCCAGCAACATAGCCATTACGCTAACTGCTGGTTCCCTAGTGAACCCTTTTTAAAGCATGATGAATTCTGCGAAACTGTTCAAATGCACTGAGGGTGTCCTAAAGTAGGATGCTTCCCCTCACTCATTCAGCCATCCAGGGAGGGTTCCACCCCATAAATAAAGTATGTTGCTTTCCTTAAAACACTTGCAGGGTATCTAACAAAGGTGCTGCTGAAGTCCGGGGTATACTTACATATAATCGTATGGAACGGACGGTTCTAACTGCCCCGCATCGTCACGCAGCACTGCAGCATTTGTCATTTTAGCCACCCTACTAGGTGTGTAGTGGTACCTCATGGTGGTTTTTATTGCCATTTTCCTAATGGTTAATGATGTTGGACGCCTTTGCCTATGTTAATTAGTATCTGCATACATCTTCCTAAGGGAACTGTTCAAATCTTTTGTGCATTTTTAAAAATTTTTTTGTTATCATAATCTTGTTTATATTACATTGAATCACATATAACTTTACAGTGCATTACATTTCTTTTTCCAGAAGGAATACCATTCATACCAGTCAATACAAAAACATTAAAAGCATTTTTTTGGGGAGAGGTTTTTGCTATAGGGTGCATGTGCTCGCCAGACAGAGAAAGAGAGAGACAGAGAGACATCCCCAGGGGGGATGGCCACACCACAATCCCTTCTCCTCCATTTTCCTCTCGGGATCTTGGGCACGCACGCACACGCGCCTGGCGTAAGTTTAAGCCACCAGGTCTGGGATGTGAACTGCGGTCGACTACATGGGAGTCCAGCGACATAGCCATTACGTTAACTGCTGGTCCCAAGCATTTTTATTTTTTAAATAATTACTTTATTGGTTGCTGGCAGATGGCAATTACTTTATTGGTTGCTGACAGATGGCGTGGTGCTTAAGGGCTCTGGACTACCACATGGTCAACTGCGGTTTGAGTCCCAGACTGGTGGCAGCTTGCTTTCTCGCTTTCTCTCTCTCTCTTCCCCTCTCTCTGATCAAAATTAAAATAAATAAATTAAAATAAATAAAACTAAAATGAATAAATAATATTCATTTATTCATCAAATAAATATTAAACAAATAAAAGATTTAATATGTATTTAATAAATATAATTTGCTTATTATAAACAATAAATTATTTATTGTTTATTACAAATAAACTAAAATATTTAATACATCACAAATAAATATTTATTATAGATAAAATAATTTAAATATTTTATTTTAATATTTTAATTTAATTTGATGTATTTATTTTAATTTTGTTCAGAGAGAGAGAAAGAAAGTGAGAAAGAAAGCCATGAGGTCCAGGACTTGAACTGCAGTCGGCCATGTGGGAGTCCAGTGTCCTTAGCCACCATGCCACCTGCCAGTTCCTTGTGAATTTTCAAACTGAAAAAAATCTTTGTATATTCTGGATATAAGTCCTCTGTTGGATATGTAATTTGAAAATATTTGCTCTAAATTTACTGTTCTTCTCTTCATTCTCTTAATAATGTCATTCAGGGAGACAAGCAGATGGCATAATGGTTACGTCACTGGACTCCCATATAGTTGAAAGCAGATTGAGTCCTAGACCCTGGGACATAAAACTAATGCCAGGCACATGTGCATGTGTGTCCAAGATCCCAAGAGAAGAATGGAGAAGGGATTGCAGCGTGGCTATCCACCCTAGGGAGTGACTTCTCGCTTTCTGTCTCTCTGTCTCTCTCTGACTCTCTGGCGAGCACATGCGCCCTATAGCAAAAATCTCTCTCTTTTTTTTTTAAGAATTATTTTATTTTGGGAACCAGCAGTTAGCGTAATGGCTATGTCGCTGGATTCCCACGTAGTCGACCGCGGTTCGTGTCCCGGACCCGGTGGCTTAAAACTCACGCCGGACGCGTGTGCGTGCGTGCCCAAGATCCCGAGAGGAGAATGGAGGAGAAGGGATTGCGGCGTGACCATCCCCCCTGGGGGGTGATTTCTCGCTTTCTGTCTCTATGTCTCTCTCTGTCTGTCTGGCGAGCGCACGCGCCCTACAGTCCTACAGTGAAAATCTCTCAAAAAAAAAAAAAAAAAAGAATTATTTTATTTTAACATTTATTTTTTTTTTTATTTGATCAGAGAGGGACACAGCTAGAGGGAGAGCGAGACAGAGAGAAAGAGGAAAGGAAAGTGAGAAAGCAAGCCACCAGGTCCAGGACTTGAACTGTGATTGGCTATGTGGGAGTCCAGTATCCATAAGTGCCATGCCGCCTGCCGGCCCCGCAAAAATCCCTCTCAAAAAAAAAAAGTGTCTTTTGGGACCAGCAGTTGGCATAATGACTGTGTCACTGGACTCCCATGTAGTCGACTACGGTTTGAGTCCTGGACCCAGTGGCTTAAACTCTCGCTGGTTGCATGTATATGTGTGCCCAAGATTCCGAGAGGAGAATGGAGGAGAAGGGATTGCAGCATGGCCATCCCCCCTGGGGGGTGATTTTTGGCTTTCTGTCTCTGTCTTTCTGGTGGGCACACATACCCTATAACAAAAACCTCTCCCCACCCCCCAAAAAAAGCCTTTTGGGGCCAGTCTTACAGTGGTTAAGAAAGACAGAACCCACATGGCTGACCACAGTTGGTAACTGGTCCCTAGTGATTTGAAAAATATGCCAGGCTCATGTGCAAACGTGTCCCAAATTCCGACAGGATGGAGAAAGGATTGTGTCATGGCCACACCCCATTAAAGGGTACTCCCCTTCTCCCCATCTCTGATAACCACATGTGCTCTCTGGCAATTAAAAAATGGAGTGTCAGGCAAGCCAGTGGTGTGGTGGTTAGGGCAGCCGGATCCCACACTGCTGACTGCATGGTTTGAGCTGTGTAGCCAGCAGCTTTAAAAAAACACATCAGGCGTGTGTGTGTGTGTGTGTGTGTGTGTGTGTGTGTGTGTATGCCCCAAATCCTGAGAATGGACAGGAAGGGATTGTGGCATGGTCATCTTCTCCTGGGGGATAATTTCTCACTCCTCCTCCCTATGAGTGCATACACCCTATAGCAAAAGATTAAGATATATTTTATGTATATAATTATATATATATATA
>NW_006159515.1:5626006-5626709 GCF_000334495.1 Tupaia belangeri chinensis | reverse complement strand
TATATAAAATTATATATATGTACATATATACTCATTCACAGAGTAAAAGTTTTTTTTATGAAGTCTAATTACCAATTTTCTTTAATTACTAGTATTTTTTATGTCATATAAAAGAGTTTTGCCTATTTCCAACTGAGGAAGATTTTGTTCTCATCTAAGGTTTTCATCGGTTTGTGTTTTACACTTAGATCCATAATTAATTCACTTAGCATTTTTTCCTTATAAATTTATAGTCTTCACCAAAAGCACACTCCCGTGATGACTTAAGAGTTTTAGCTCTGTGAAGGCTCCCACTGCTACTGCCATGGCTGGAAATGCCTGAGGATTGGGGCTCAAGAGAATGGAGGAAAGGAGGGGAAAAAAAAAAAAGAGATTTCCTGCCTGTCTCTCCAATTTAGGATTCACTTCCCAGTTGCTGATTAGACCCAGAGAGATTTTCCGGGAGCTCCCCCTCTCCATGAGGGGGGCCCTCTCATAAGGTAAGGACCGGGGGCTAGTGGAGGGGGAAGAACAGGAACTTCACCTCTAGTTTGGTGAGTTCAAATCTGAATCTTTTTCTCAAGCTACCTGTTAGCATTTACTTTTTGAGTCTTTAAGCAGTTGTGCCGTGCAGATTTTATAGCTGCATGTGGTAAGAGACAGGTAAGGTATGCTTTCTCCACCTTACCTAGTTCAAACCTCCTAGCCACTGGGCACTTCTACA
>NW_006159515.1:5615164-5625975 GCF_000334495.1 Tupaia belangeri chinensis | reverse complement strand
TTCAATATATCCTAAAATTTCCAAGAATGAACCTAGCATGTGACATCAGAAGAGATTCTCATTTTGTTTAGAACTACACAGAAATGTGACCATCCTCTCCTACAGCCACGGAAGGCAATGTCATCCATCATACTTGGACGGCTAGCAGTCGATCTGAGCCTGCGTTTGCAGTTTGATATTCTCCAGTGATTTTTAAATACATGTGCATTTTTTCCTTCTTTTTAATTTCCAGAGGGTACATGCATTCGCCAGACACAGACAGAGGAAGAGAGAGAGAATGAGCTCCCTAACGGGACACTGTCACACTGCCAGGAGCTGGGGCGTACATGCGCACATGCCCAGTGTGTTTTTCAAGCCACTGAGGCCAGGATTTGAACTATGGCTGGCCATGTGAGATTCAGCACCTTTAACCACTTGGCCATAGGGCCAGCCCTGGACATTCTCCTTTATACTGACTACTTTGTGCTTTGTCTGAGACAGCAAAATATTGAAACACATTTATTATAATTTATTTAACTTTTGTTTTCCATTATTTTATAGATGGATATAGTCTTGATATTTTTGAAATGCTCTGTGTTGGCAGATTAAATATGGCTTTAGATCTTTTGATGCCACTCCTGTCCAAAGGTACTCTGTGGGCTGACCAAGCGTCTCACTCTTCATGTAATTTCAGGGATTGCCTGTGTGTTCTCTTGAGCATAGTGGTTTGTGAGTAGTTGGACTTCTTACATGGTGGTATAGACGCATGAGTGTTCTCAGAGATCTAGGAAATAGTTTTTTTTTTTCTTGTGAGAGAGATTTTTGCTATAGGACACATGTGCTATACAGAAACAGAGAGAGAAAGTAAGAAATCGCCTCTTGGGGGGATGGCCACACTGCAATCCCTTCTTCTCCATTCTCCTCTTGGGGACTTTAGACATGCATATACACATGCCTGGTGCGAGTTTCAAGCTTCTGGGTCTGGGACTCGAACTGCAATTGACTATGTGGGAGTTCAGCACTTTAACCACTATGCCATCGGCTAACCCCTCTGCAAGAAATTGTGTGACCCAGGATTGGAAATCCAGAACGACAGGTCATTGATCATGCAAGTCAGTCAGGAGCAGCCTAGATTCAGGAGAGGCTAAGGAGGTAGCTATCCAGAAAGGGCTGATGCCAGGAATGGTTTGTGAATAAGATAATGACCTGGAGGGCAAAGGCTGTCCAGACTCCAATCAATGAACAAACTGCTTAGCATTGATGGAGTCCTGCTAACTCACAAAACAAATAGAAAGTCCCTTTTGTTGAATGAATTTGCATGCAGCGTACATGGGACGTTTCTTGTCCTTGAGCAGAGCTGCCCAGGACGTCCCTGGAATGCCACAAGCACAAAGCAAATACACGTATTTATTCACTCTCACCGTGCTAAGCACCATGGGTGATAAGGTTAATATCTAGTCTCTGCCCTTCATAGTTACATTGCTGTTGTAAAATCAGGAACACAAATAATTATCAATCAAGCAAAAGCTTTTATGCAAGAAAGCTGGATTAAAAAATATGTCTACATCCTTGATTTGGTCATAACATACTCTACACATGCTTCGAAAACCCATACTGATGGCCAGCAGGTGGCATGAAGGTTGAGGAGACTGGATCCCACAGGGTCTACTCTACGGTTTGTGTTCTGGACCTGGTGGCTTAAAAATCACAACACGCGTGTGTGCGTGTGAGCCCAAACTTCTGAGAGGAGAATAGAGGAAAAGGAATTGAGACTTGGCCATCCTCTTCCCTTGGGGGTGGGGTGGGGGGGGGAATGATTTCTCACTTTCTGTCTCTCTGCATCTCTCTGTGTCTCTCTCTGGTGAGCATACTCACCCTATGGCAAAAAGAAAAAGAAAAACCATACTGAACCTGCAAAGAGGTACAATGATACACAGAAATTTCAATAAAATCA
This sequence comes from Tupaia belangeri chinensis, assembly GCF_000334495.1. NCBI lineage: Eukaryota > Metazoa > Chordata > Mammalia > Scandentia > Tupaiidae > Tupaia > Tupaia belangeri. The sequence goes on along the minus strand of NW_006159515.1, from coordinate 5,624,042 downwards.
CAACTAAAAAATAGAAAAAGAAAAAAGAAAGTCAAAGAGCTGTATGAACCCAGAGGAGAAAAATATCTATTTTTGTCTCTAACCATCTGTGAGTTCAACTTTCACTTCCCATTGGAATTGCCTGGGGAACTTTTTAAATATAGCAATGCTCTCCCGCAGATTCTGATTTGATTGAGGAATGGGAACCAACAATCAGCGCTTACAAAGAACTGCCCAGATGATTCTAATGCGGAGCCAGCATTTCCCTACTTTCCTGGTAATCAGGCTTACCTGGGCTCCATTGTGGACACCTTGCCTTGGGAGATGAGGATCCATCGAGTACAGAATTGAAACTCCATCAAAGACTAAAACGCTCAATAAAACCCTAACTCCAGTGCCAGCCCCACACTCAATCCTAACCTCAGATTTACTTCAACTGCCACCCTAACAACTACAGTACTTCAAACTTGAACTCCTAAATCCATTCACTCACACTCTGGAGAAAAAGTCCCATTGTTTGGGGCTGACAGGTGGTGTGGTGGCTAAGGTGCTGGACTCCCAGATGACCAACTGCAGTTCGAGTCCCAGACTTGACAGCTTACTTTCTCACTTTCCATTTTCGTCTCTCTCTGGTCAAATTAAAATAATAATAAATTAAATTAATATTCTTAAAAAATAAAAGAAAAGCTCCATTGTCTAACCTTCTCTCTTCCATCCTTTTCTCCATCTTCATCTTTATCTCTATCATCTTGCTCAACTCCACGTGTGGTATTTTGGCTTCAGAGACAGCAAACTTCTGCTTGAATCCAAGTTCCACTTCCAGCAAATGTTTCATCTAACAATCATTTTTACCTGTAGAGTGGGGATAATAATACCTGCCTTGTCGTGTTGTTTGGAAGAATTCAGAAAGAAATGTGGGCCCAGACATGGTGGCACATATTGGTGGACACTGCTACTCAGCAGGCAGAGACTACATGGAAAACTCGGGTTCGATTCCCGGCCCACCCTAAAAAAGGGAGGCACAGGAGCATGTGTTTATAGGCCCAGTTACTAGGGAGGCTGAGGCAGGAGGATCTCAACATAGCGAAACCCTGTCTGAAAAAACAACCAGAAAAGGAAAGAAAGTAAGTACCGTCTGGAAGCACTCAGGGTTAATAGAAGCAATTAACATTCTTGCAACTGAGGATTCTATTCCAGGTGTCAGTCCCAGCATCATCTGAAGATACTGCTTTAGAAAAATCTAAGTTGGACCAGCCTTTATCCTGGTGTTTAAGGCAACTGGATATCATTTGGCCCACTGTGTGGTTCAAGTCCCAGATCCAGCAGCTTGGTAGAACACATTGGGCACCTTTGTGTGTGTGCCCCAAATCCCAAAAGGACGGAGAGATGGAGGAGAAGCCAGCGCTGAGACCACGCTCAGTGTTTCCCTCTTTCCTGATAACCAGGCTTACCTGGGCCCACTGTGGACACCTTTCCTTGGGAGATGAGGATGCCTCAAGTGCAGAATTTTTAGGCGCACAGTTACCCGGGTGATTCTTATCATCGGGGCGCTCAGCCGGCATGGGCTCGTTACAATGCCTACCCAACTTAATGCAAAGCCTTGAACAGAGCTGACGTTCCCCATGGGGGTGCTTTCTTGGATTCCCAGTCTTGGTTTCTCTCCAGCAAGCACATGTGTTCTTTTGCAAAATTTTTTAAAAAGAAAAACTAAATGAAATTCATCGGGCAGCATTGTGAGCATGAAGGAAAAATCTTTCCTTACTTTAAAAGGATGAAAAAAAATTACGAGATAAGAATGCCTTCTTGAGATTTCTGGTATCTTTCCTTACTACCTACCAAAGAAAATTCAGTAAGCAAGTTTTTAAAAATTCAGACCTACTTCATTTGGAAGTTTTGCTATATATATAAAAAGACTATTATTGGGACCAGCAGGTGGCATAGTGGTTGAGGCTCTGGACACTCCCACATGGCTGACCATAGTTTGAGTCCCAGGCCTGGTGGCTTGCTCTCTCTCTCTCTCTTTCTGTGTGTGTGTATGTGTGTGTGTGTGTGTGTGTGTATGTCTGGTCAAGTTAAAAAAGGATAAATGAATGAACAAATAAAGTTAAATAAATAATTCTTTGTTAAAAAAAGACTTATCAACGAATAATATTTCATATTCTTTTTTTAACCTCGTTTGTGTATCCACCATAGTTTGCTTTGCTAATATATTTGAAAAGTCTATTTTCAGGACCAGCAGGTGGCATGGTAGTTAAGGTGTTAGACTCTCACATGGCAGACCACAGTTCAAGTCCTGGACTCAGCAGCTTGAAAATCATGCTGGCCCTGTGCCCAAAATCCCAGGAGGAGAACAGAGAACAAGGGATTGAGGCATGGCCACCTTCCCTGGGGGTTAATTGGGGGTGATTTCTCACTTTCTCTTTTTCTAGCAAAGACCTTAAAAATAATCATTAAAAAAAAAAAAAAAAAACAGAAAAAAAACCTCTTTTCTTTGTAATTGTCCTTATCTTTCTCTGGCTTTGGGCTTCATCATAAATCTATATTTCTCTACTCTAGAATAATCAAAATAATGTATACACTATTTACTATTTCCAGTATTTTATAAAATAGAAAATGATCTTTTTAATGACAACTCCCTTTTCAAGTATTCCTCAGCATGCACAAGCCTTCTTTCAGAAGTAGGGCACAACCTACTTTTATGTCAGTTATTAAGAAGCAGTACAAGAAAAGGAAAACAAACAACTTAGCCTAACTTTTAAAATGGTTCCTTTGGAAACTGAATCAGAATTAATGAAAATTAAGTTCCCATTGAAGATGAAAAAAGAGCCACAATCATTTCCAAAAGAAATATATTTACATAAATACACAAAGAATGAGATTTAGGGGCAATAATATTAAAAAAAGAAAATGTGTTATCAAGACAAATATGTACATATACCTTAAAATATGTGTGTGTGTAGTTTCCAGATTTAAGTTTTATTTTTTTAAGAGAGATTTTTTTTTCTATAGGGTGTGTACGCTCACTGGAGAGACAGAGAGAGACAGAGAGACAGAAACTGAGAAATCATCCCCCAGGAGGCAGACCAGCAGATGTCGCAATGGTTATGTTGCTGGACTCCCACATAGTTGACAATGGTTCGAGCCCCAGGCGCAGCGGCTTAAACCTCATGCCAGGCGTGTGTGCATGCATGCCCAGGATCCTGAAAGGAGAGTGGAGGAGATGGGATTGCAGCATGGCCATCCCCCCAGTGGATGATTTCTCACTTTCTGTCTCTCTGTCTCTCTGGCAAGCGCGTGCACCCTATAGAAAAAATGTCTCTCAAAAAAGAAAGAAAGAAAAGAAATGAGAAAAAAACACCCCCTGGGGGGATGGCTACACTGCAGTCCCTTCTCCGCTAGGGATTCTGGGCACACATATGTGCCTGATGTGAGCTATAAGCCACCAGGTCCAGGACTTGAACTATGGTTGACTGCATGGGAGTCTAACATCGTAACCATTATGCCATCTATTGGTCCCCACATTTAAGTTTTTGAACTGTATTTTTAAATTTAATGAGATACATTCAAGCACTATCATTACAGTTTGTAAAATGAATTTTCCCAGCATGAATGCACTGTACATTAGTTCAGTTATAGGTATTATCATACATGCTATCATCAACAGATAATCTTTCTCTGGCTTTGGGCTTCATCATAAATCTATATTTCTCTACTCTAGAATAATCAAAATAATGTATACACTATTTACTATTTCCAGTATTTTATAAAATAGAAAATGATCTTTTTAATGACAACTCCCTTTTCAAGTATTCCTCAGCATGCACAAGCCTTCTTTCAGAAGTAGGGCACAACCTACTTTTATGTCAGTTATTAAGAAGCAGTACAAGAAAAGGAAAACAAACAACTTAGCCTAACTTTTAAAATGGTTCCTTTGGAAACTGAATCAGAATTAATGAAAATTAAGTTCCCATTGAAGATGAAAAAAGAGCCGCAATCATTTATAAAAGAAATATATTTACATAAATACACAAAGAATGAGATTTAGGGGCAATAATATTAAAAAAAGAAAATGTGTTATCAAAACAAATATGTACATATACCTTAAAATATGTGTGTGTGTAGTTTCCAGATTTAAGTTTTATTTTTTTAAGAGAGATTTTTTTTTCTATAGGGTGTGTACGCTCACTGGAGAGACAGAGAGAGACAGAGAGACAGAAACTGAGAAATCATCCCCCAGGAGGCAGACCAGCTGATGTCGCAATGGTTATGTTGCTGGACTCCCACATAGTTGACAATGGTTCGAGCCCCAGGCGCAGCGGCTTAAACCTCATGCCAGGCGTGTGTGCATGCATGCCCAGGATCCTGAAAGGAGAGTGGAGGAGATGGGATTGCAGCATGGCCATCCCCCCAGTGGATGATTTCTCACTTTCTGTCTCTCTGTCTCTCTGGCAAGCGCGTGCACCCTATAGAAAAAATGTCTCTCAAAAAAGAAAGAAAGAAAAGAAATGAGAAAAAAACACCCCCTGGGGGGATGGCTACACTGCAGTCCCTTCTCCGCTAGGGATTCTGGGCACACATATGTGCCTGATGTGAGCTATAAGCCACCAGGTCCAGGACTTGAACTATGGTTGACTGCATGGGAGTCTAACATCGTAACCATTATGCCATCTATTGGTCCCCACATTTAAGTTTTTGAACTGTATTTTTAAATTTAATGAGATACATTCAAGCACTATCATTACAGTTTGTAAAATGAATTTTCCCAGCATGAATGCACTGTACATTAGTTCAGTTATAGGTATTATCATACATGCTATCATCAACAGATAATTTTCCACTTTTGTGTCCCTTAAATATTTTTCTTCTTTTTTCCCTTGATCCCCTTCCTGTCTTATTAGTGGAAAGTATGATTTAAAATTCTCGGCTGAAATATCTACCACCATTACAAGTCTAGTCAAATAAATGAGCAGTGGGGACAAGCACACGTGAGCTGAAAAAGAAAAGGCCGCCGTTGCCTACGCGGAGAAAGCCCTGTTTTCCCTACTCCTTCTTGGTTGGGCAAGAGAAATAACCCTAGCTTCCCTCTGAGCTTCCCTGGCGAGATGTTTATTCATGCTCTTTTTCTCTCTTTGGTGAGGCTCGCTCCTCTTCTTCCTGCTGTAACTGAAACACACCATTTTTAACTTGTCAGCAACTGAGGTGCAACTAAACTGAAATGGAACACGTTTCCCTCACCAGGTACAAGCTCTGGGGCAAACTTCTCAACTCCCTTCTACAATGTCTTAGTCGTCCCATTGTGTCCTGTCTAGTTGCGCTTTACCATTCACGTGGTACCAGAAAACGGAGTGAACAAGGAAAGGCTCCTTTGGCTTGTTTCAAATCCCAGTGAGAATGTCAGCGTCACTTCTACCCACTTGCCAAAGTGGCAACAGGCCAGGCTTGCCGATAAGTAGCCACCATGTTACTGGTCCTTCGACATGTTGTTTGGCTAAAATGATGGTAGGCCTTGCTGGGTTTTGCTGTCATCCTGGTTTGGGTAATGAGATGGCAGTTCTGCGCATTGTCACCTGCCATGCACAGCATTTCAGTCTAAAGTCTCCTGGCGTCCAGCTGGGTATTAGCCACGCTCCCCACAAACAAGCAGGCTGAGGCCAGCCTTGGCGTCTCCAGTGCTGGCCTGAGTAACCCAGGCTGAACACCACCAGGTCTGGTGAGAGCACTGTGCCCTCCATACCCTGCCCTGCAGACCTTCCTGCCTGGCTCCCGGACATTCATTTTTAACAGTCCTCCTCAGGGCAGAAGGAGAGGGTGGAAGGCTTGCCCAGCTCTCCTGCTCTTTCCAGTCTCCATGACCAACCTTTGACTCAAAACCAGGATTTCTTTCCCCTACCTTATGCAGGCAGCTGCAGAAGGCTGTTTTCTCTGTCATTCCTGCCAGTCATTATGGATGGTAAGGTTTGAATGTGCCCTGCCAAAACTCACGTGTTGGTGAGCCATTATAACAGGACTACGAGGGTGGAAACTCTATGACATTGAAAGGCAGGGACTTTGGGGAGATCAGGATTCAGGTCATCAGGGCATAACCCGCAAGATTAGAAGCTGGTGGAACTCTACGGGAAAGGAAGAACACGTGGGCACAGACGTGTACACCTGCTCTGCTCTGCTGCCATGGGATCCACCAGCAAGAGGATCCTCATCTGCAGCCCCTGGACCTTCAACCCACAAACTAGAAGCTGAGTGAACCTCTCTTCTCTTCAATTACCTGGCCCAGGTATTTTCCTGTGGTTAGCAGCAGACGACCAGTCACGGCCTGATGCCATCCAGACCCGTTCCACTGCTCATCTGTACCCCGGGTTGACTCAGGTCTTGCCCATGTTCCCTCAGACTCATCACCTCCATTGCCCCAGGGATTTTTCCTGCTCACTGGTACCCCTCCTCATCCTAAACACCAAGGAGTTCAGGGATCAAGTGTCCCGTTGGCTCCTTCAGGTCAAAGTTGGGAAGGAAGTTCGTCTTCCCCCATGTAGCAGACACTAGCAGCACCCAATCCCAGGCCCCTTGGCATTCACTCCTACTCCTAGTTCTCTGAAAATCTCCCCTGGTAGGCATTTTCTGACCTTGGGGGTGTGCTGTGCCCATGTAAGGACAAGCCATAAGTGCAGGACAGTTCATTTCCCTGAAGGCACCCTCAACCGATGACCGTAGAGAACTGGTGGATAACACCCCGGTTCCTTGGCTCCTTGGTTGGGTTAAATCAGAGTCACGGTTTTCAGAATTACCGAGTGGGATTGAACTCTATTTGGCCTCAGTGGTGACCAGCCGGATAATGCCTCCTTCCCCAGCTCCTGCCCTTCCCTGTCTCATCCCACCATCTCCATCGTTTCCTGGGGCTCTCTCTCAAATAAGCTCTTTGCGCTTAACACCCTTATCTCAGGGCCTCAGGGCCTGCCATTGTGTGGTACTCAGCACAGTGTCTAGTACATAGCAGACACTCAACAAATTAATCAATCCGTGGGGCCAGCAGGTAGCATGGTGGTTAAGATGCTGGATTCCCACGTGGTCAACCACAGTTCAAGTCCTGGACCTGGTGATTTGAAAATTATACCAAGTGCATGTGCACGTATGCCCCAAATCCCAAGAGAATGGAGGAAAAGAGATCGTAGTGAGGCCATCTCCCATGGGATAATTTCTCAATTTCCCTTTTCCTCTATCTCTCCAGTGAGCCCATGTGTCCGATGGTAAAAACCTACAAATAAATACATAAATAATGACTAGTTCAAAGGTCATCAATCAATATTACAGATGGGATTTCTGCGTGGAGAGAGAAGCTACCCAAATGACCATGAAGCATTCTTTCAGGGGCAATAATCTGCCCATGTAAAAGCAAATGTCTGTCCAACCAAGAGACCTGGAAAAGAAACTGTGGCATAGAAACATATGAGAAAAAGAAACTTCTCCACTCTGTGCCAGCATGCTTCAGATGTGAGGGAGGAGGCTGGGTTCACAGGTTAGTTATGAAATCATTCAATTTCTCAGCCAGCATAATGCCTTTTATGGACACTGCAGCCCCGGGAGCTATGCAGGGAGTGATTTTCCATCACGTTCTATATAGTTCACGGCAGAGCCAAAACTAATATAAGACATTCAACCCCTCGAGTATTGTATTATAAATAAATACTGTTGAAATCGTATGTGAAGTAAAATTGTAATTACTCTATGCGCGGCATTCTCCTAACACTCTTACGGGTGCTTGGCCCTGCATTAGTATCACACGTTAGAAGTGAGGAAGTGAGTCACAGAAATTGTAAGAAGAATGTCCTGAAGCCTCTACAGCTGTTGTCTGAGAGAGCTGGAAGAAAATGTTCCCGACCCGCCGCACATGCTTGGGCTCAGGCAGGGCTTTCATCACACTTGCAGATCCTCAAGTCTTTGTTATTTTATTAAACAAGAACAAAATGTTATAGTTAATGAGATAGGCGGGCCTGCTGTAAATGGGGAATTTGATGAAACTATATGTTCCTGAGGAAAAATGAGAATGTGATTTTTAAAAATCAGATTTATTTTTAAAGAATTATTTTTTAAACTTTATTTATTTACTTGTTTTAATTTGACCAGAGAGGTACAGAGAGAGAGGAAAGTGGAGAAAGCCAGTCAACAGGTCCGGGACTCAAACCACGGTCAACCAAGTGGGAGTCCAGTGCCCTTAGCCACCACGCAACCTGCCAGCCCCCAAAATCAGATTTTTAAAATAACAACTGAGTGTTCAATATGGTTGAGCAAAAAAAAAAAAAAGAAAAGAAAAAATCATAGTGAAATAAATAAAATAAGATCCCCACCTTCCAGGAGCTGCCCTGCTGGGAGGTCTCTGATTCTACATCCTTTCAAAACAGGCGCCTATGGGAACCAGCAGTTAGCGTAATGGCTATGTCGCTGGACTCCCATGTCGTCAACCGCGGTTCACGTCCTGGACCCGGTGGCTTAGAACTCACGCCGGGTGCGTGTGCGTGCGTGCCCAAGATCCTGAGAGGAGAATGGAGGAGAAGGGATTGCCACGTGACCATCCCCCCTGGGGGTGATTTCTCGCTTTCTGTCTCTATGTCTCTCTCTGTCTGTCTGGTGAGCGCACACGCCCTATAGCAAAAACCTCTCCAAACAACAACAACAAAAAAAACGGTGCCTATGGATGAACCTGAGCACCAGGAGACTAGATGTGCCCATGAGGCAAAGCCAGATGCTTGGAGGGGAGCCACGTGCAGACAGCACCTCACCTGCCAAGAGGACCTGGGCCGGCAACGCATGGAGTGCTGTTTCGCACTTTGCAAGTTCAGGAAAGAAGCAGTGATGTGGGTACTGTGCAGAGCGAGGCATGTGGCAGGGGAAGAGGAAAAAAGTACGTGAT
>NW_006159515.1:5583415-5614981 GCF_000334495.1 Tupaia belangeri chinensis | reverse complement strand
AAAGAGTATAATAGTACGTGATGACCCTGGACAGACAATGAAGCCTGGCAGTCCGGGACAGGCTGAAGGCACAGTCACATGTCCGGCTGAGAAAAGTAAGCTTAGAAGTCGAGAGTACTTGGCAGGCCAAGGAGCTCAGTCACTAGAATCAAAACCAAAATTCAGAAAAGCCAGCAACACTCGGTCTACTTAACTAAGCTCTTAAAACTCCTGAAACTAAGGGCAGGCCTGGCCCTGCGCAGAGGTGGGACGTTGGAGCTGTTTACTGAGCCTGTAGTGGGAGGGCACATTAGTTCAGTAGAAAGGGGAGCAGGTACAAAGGCAGGAGGTCTGGCAGGTCACACCACAAGAAATCCCCATGGGAGAAAACATCCTTTCCTGAGAAGTAAAGAGAGGGAGATCCACCATACAAAGGCCACCAAGTTTCTGAAAGAAGCAGGAGAACAAAAGTAGACTTAATTTCATATTCTAAAAACTAAGATCTTAGATGGGTCCGTCATGTGGCAAGGTAGTTAAGGCAGCTGGATCCCACATGGCCAACTGTGTGGTTCAAGTCTCAGACCTAGCAGCTTGTGTGTATGCCCAAAAACCTCAAGAGGAGGCAGGAGTAGAAAGAATTGTGGCATGGCCATTCCTCCTGGGGTGTGATTTCTCACATTCTCTCTCTGTCTCTGTCCCATTCTGGCGAGCGCACATGTCCTAAGCAAAAAAATAAATAAAAATACTAAAAAAAAGGATTTTAGGAAAATGAGGGATTAAATGGAAAATTAATTTAATCCTAAATATATTGCTGCTAAAAATGTATCTTTGGCTCTTGTCTGTTTTGTTTCTAATCAGTGTCTTGGATAAAGATAAAAGATCCATTTATCAAGTTAGAGGATGATCAAATTCTGAGAAGAGAGAAGAACTCTGGATTTCATAATCAGGCTCAAAAAGAACCCTGAGGAATTTGAAATATAAAATGCAATACTATTTACATTAGCACCAAAAAAATGAAATATTTAAATGTAAATCTAACAAAAATATATTAGATCTACAGGAAAACTACAAAAGTGATGAAAGAAATCAAAGAAGAGCTTAATAAATGGAAAGATATTTTACGTTAATGAACAGAAAGACTCAATATTGTCAAGATGTCAATTCTTGGGACCAGCAGATGGTGAAATGGTTACATTGCTGGATTCCCACACAGTTGACTGTGGTTCGAGTTCTGGACCTGGCAGCTTGAAACTCACCAGACACATGTGCGTGCATGCCCCAAATCCCGAGGAGATGGTATTGCAGTGTGGCCATCCCCTCCCCCTGGGGGCAGGGTATGATTTCTTGCTTTCTGTCTCTCTTTCTTTCTCTGTCTTTCTGGTGAGCACAAAAGTCTCTGGAAAAAAGAAAAAAGAAAAAGAAAAGGTCAGTTCTTCCCAGCTTGATCTATAAATTCAATCAAAATCCCAGCAAATTATTTTGGGGATGTATTAGGGTTCTCTGGGGAGACAGGACCAATAGGCTTATTTAAGTATAGAACAAGAGAGGATTTATTGGGGGGATCAGCTCACATAGTTATGGCAACTGAGAAGTCTGCCAGCAGGCTCTCTGCAAGCTGGAAATCCTAGGATGCTGGTAGCTGGCTCAGTCCAAGTTCAAAGGCCTCAGAGGCAGGAGCGTTGATGATGTAACTCACAGTCGGAGGCTGAAAGCCTGGGATCCAGGCGGTGGTGGGGGTTGGGGTAGGCGCTGGTGCAAAACCTAGAGTCTGGAGGCAAGACTAGCCAAAGAAGGCTATCTTGGGGGCCGGCAGGTGGCATGGTGGTTGGGGGCGCTGGACTCCCATGTGGATGACCATGGTTCAAGTCCCAGGCCTGGCAGCTTGCTTTCTCATTCTTTCACTTTGTCTCTCTCTGGTCAAATTAAAATGAACAAATACATAAAGCTAGATAAAATAATTTAAAAACAAAATAAAACAAGACAAAAGAAGGCTATCTTGTTCTGTCTCGGGAGAGACCTCTTCATCTTCTGAATTTATTCTCCCCAGGCCCCTTGTCAATTGGATTGAACTTGCCCACAGTGAGAGTGGGTCTTCCACATTTAACCTATTCCATGTTAATCTTTTCTGTAAACACCCCCACAGACACACCCAAAGTCATGATTTTTCTAGGTATTCCTTAATCCAGTTAAGTAGGATTCCCCAATATAATTGTCACAAGTGTTCTTCAAACCGCCAGGTCTGGGACTCAAACTGCATAGTCAGCTATGTGGGATCGGCTGCCTCAACCATACGGCCATGGAGCCAGCCTTCCCTTTATTTTCCATAACATTTTGAAAGGAAGATTGTACAGATTTGGTTAAACTGTAGTATACAAAAAAATTTCTTAAGCGCTGACCCCATGGGCTAGTGGTTAAACAAATCTGATCTCACCTAGCTGACTGCAGTTGGAATCCTGGGCCCAGGGGCTTGAAAAACACTCTGAGATTTTGTACCCCCAAATCCCAACAGGGTTGAGAAATGGAGGAGAAGTGATTGCAGTGTGGCCGTATCCCACTAAGGGGTTCTTTCTCTCTCTCCCTCTCTTTCTGGCCAGCACACATGTCCTTTGGCATTTGAAAAGAAAAAAAAAAAAAATCCCCAAGAAACAGTGTTCAGTTTGGTCATACAAAATCCAACAACTTCTCCTGGCTTTCAAGCCAGAAGGGCGTCAGAGTGAGATCTGCAACTGCGAGCCTGGTGCCGCCCCCCGGCTCCCTCTAAAGCCCTCTCAGAAGAAGGCCTAGAGCCGGAAACGCAGCCTGACGGCACCAGTCCCAGGAGTCAACGTTAGCAGCCAAACCACAGGGGAGCTCTTCTAGCCCAATCAAAGGGCTGTTGGAGGGAAGGGAGAAATGAAGGGGCACCGTGTCACTTAACAAGAGCTATTAAATGTACTCACTCTGTTTTTTCTTTCCTCTGTAAATTGTCCCTTTGGCCTCATAAATAAAACAGTGAAATGAAAGTCTGGGGGAAAAAGGAGGAAAGTCCGCTCTGTGGCTAAGATGGAATTCAGTCATTTAGATTTTAACCAACTTAGAAATTCTTTGGCAAGGTTCTATGGAGAGAAGATATACAGGGCCAGGTGAGAAGAATCGACTCCTGTTTGTCTTCCAGAAAATTCCAGAAAACTGTCAGCTCGCTCTCATTCTATCAAGGGGTCAGGGCCAGCACGTTCTGCTCAAACTCTAGAGCACATTGAGTACTGGGGGCTGCTCCCAGGTGTAGAATCTAGAAGAGCCGAAATGAGCGAGCGGGTTGTAGGGGGTGGGAGTGGGGGTGGGGTGGGTGAGGGCAGAGCTAGACCAAGCTAGGAAGCGGGAGGTAACTCCAGGTCATTTCCACCAGACGCCATGGCAGAAAGTCCAGAGAAGGAGGACGATGTGTTGACATATAGGAGTGTGCAAGGTGTGTGTGAGTGTGTGACATGAGGGAGTGACAATTAGGAAGCAGGTTTAGTCATGGCTGGGAGATGATGCAAGTACAAGAATCATTCATGAGCATCTGTCTAAGCTTTGAACACATAAGAATCAAGACTCGTCCCTCCTACCCAATGATATGAGTCCACCCTCTATTAAGCCCCTCCATTGCTCAAAAGTAGCTTTCTGATTATAGAAAAATGTCCAAACTGTTTATTTTGGTGTTTGAGGTTTTCTCCACTTGGACTGCATGGCCAAGAAATCCCTGGGTGGCCCTCAGAGCTGCGCCTTGTATAGTCCTTTCCACACGAGTGGGTGGGAGCCGTGGCTTCCTTCTAACTAATAAAAAGACGGCAGGATGTCACTCTTGTGAATATGTATATATATGCGTACACACATATTTAATACATGTGTACACGTGTGTATATTTCCAAGTATATATTTAATGGCTCCATCTTGCTAGCACACCGTTGAAAGACTGTCTCCACTGCTGTTTAGAAGCTGTAAGCTGCCTACTGTGGGAGGGCACATGCTAAGGGCCAAAGATGAGGAATTGCTGCTGGCCTGCAGGAGCTGAGCACTCGACCACCTACCAGCAAGGAAGTGAGCCTCTCAGCCCTATACCGGCAGGAGTCACTCAACGACTTAAGGACATTTGGAAGATCTCTTCTAATGGACCTGCAGGACTGACTGACACCTGGTACTAAATGCAGAAATTGCAGGACAAATAGAGACTACCAAAGGCATCTGAGAACCAAACGAGCATTCAGAAGTTCAGTGCAAAGGCAGCTACAAGGGAGCCCATCTCAACAGGCCATGTCACTTACTATGTTGCCAGGAAGGAGTTCTGAGCTGGGAAAGGAAGTCTTGTGAGACTGCTACCCACACAGACACCTATGTCAGCAAACTCATGAACCAGTCCACAAAGAAAACACAAAACCATCTGGAACGTGGGGTGAAGGCTGGAAGCTAGCCTGAACATACACTGGAAAGGCACATGTGGAGCTCCAAAGACCTGACCACGTGAGTATCATAATAAGGTAAATTCAGAACAACAGCAACAAATTAGATGTCAGTGTAAACATATGTGAAGGAGTTCATTATGCTTCCAAATTATTCTAGGGAGTATATGAGTGAAATTGTTTGAAGGTCATTGCAGATAATTACTTCATAGCCTTGGCCTTACTCTTTCAGCTACAACTGCTGTGTAACAAACATCCCCCACTCATATGCCTTAAAACGACACCACTTTATGCTCACAGATTCTGGGCATCAGAAACCAGGCAGGGCACAGTGGGAATTAAGTCTCTGTTTTGCCATATCTGAGACCTCCACTGGGAAGACTCCAAGATGAGGGTGACCTGAAAACAGTGTAGAATCTTGTACATTCTCAGTCATGAGGAGAGCTCAAACACCAGGACTGCTGGCTCCAGGGCAGCCAGGTGGCCTCTCCCACTGGTTGAATTTTGTATATGGCTGCTCTAGGCGCTGAGCATGAGGATAGCAGTGAACGGGTATGAAACTGCATCACCTTTGCTGAGCTGCCCTTAGAAGTCACCCAGTGTCATTTTTGCGCATTCTAGTAGTTGATGTAGTCACAGGTTAAGAGTTAAATTGTGTCCCCTAAAAATATATGTTGAATCCTTCCATACCCGTGCACGTGACCTTACTCGGAAAGAGCCTTTGCAGGTGAGGCCATCAAACACCTGAAGATGCAGGCAGAGAGTGGCGTGATGAGCTTACTAGCCAAAGAGCACCCACGAAAAGAATTGCCAGGAACCACTGGAGGCTGGGGGAGAGGCATGGATGGTTTTTCCCTCAGAGACTCGGGAAGGAACCAGCCCTGCCAGCATCTCGGTTTTCAATGTCCAGAACTGAGAGAGAATATTTGTTGTTTGAAGCCCCTTGATTTATGGTCATGGCTATGGCTGACCTAGGAAACGGATGCAAAAGGCTACTGAGCTGTGAGGAGAGGCACTCTAGACCCCACCTGAGAGAAGTGGCCGAGTTGTCACCTCTATGGGATCCCTGTAGCAAAAAAAACGAGTGACTACATTTCAGGGACTTCTTGTATATTGCTATTTGATGACTAGTTTGTCATTGAAATACAGGTAAAAACAAATCTTTCTGTACATGAAGCAATTACAAAACTCATTCAAAATACCAGGGGGGAGAAACAATTTTTTGTCAATATGTCTTAAATTGGGTCCTGTTTCTAACGAATGACTCACTAGCTGTCACCGACATCTGTGGATCTCAATACGATTTGCGAACACTTCCAAATAACCAATCATCTCAGGCAGGTTTTGGTCATATTTTGTATCACAGGAAACTGAAACTGAGGGAAGAACTTGGGCTGACTGCGACCCAGGTGGCCAATCAATGTGGTTTTATTAAAACGCAGTTGTCTGCTTGGTGTGTGGTCAAGCTCTGACCCCAAAGTGGAACTGAATTTACATTTGAAAGCTTTCTGAGGGGAGACTGTGGGCTGGCTCTCTTCGCTTCTCTTTTCTACCACTGTGGTTTAGAACTGGCCTAAGGAAATGGTGTGTCTTTATTTTCCTTATTTTATTTTTTCCTCCCAAAAGGTCTGCTTTTTCTGGAAATGAACATGCTACAGATCCTGTTACAGAAAATAGAGATTAGAGAATTTTCCAGAAGCCTAGTGTAACAGAGTAAAAGGTGGGAAAACAGCATAAACAAAACCACTGATACTTTTTTTATTCAAATATCCCAGAGCCTCATTGAAAACTCAAGATCACGATGGACGCGGTCGGGAAAGCTGGAGCTCAATACAGGGCCCTGAGATGATCGATTTATAACTGTCCTCTCAGAAAATGTTCACTTTTCACGTGTCAGGATTTCAGAGCTGAGTACTTAATCCTTCCTGAGTATTTAATCTGTGTTTTTTCTTCCTCAATTAAGTCATAAGCTTCTCCAAGTTGCGGAATGTCTTTTCTGTTGCTCACAGTTGCCATCCGTAGATTGGAAACATAGCAGGTTTTAAATCTGGGGTGACAGGCAAAATCCTTAGCAACCAACCAACTAGGAAGGCCTCTGGCCGCAGCCTCGGACAGTCCCCAACTCCCAGCTGGGTGGCTCCTTGGTTGCTTGATGGTAACAAGAGTCCAGGGGGGTTCCTGACAGGGAGACAAGGAAGAGAGAGGCCTTGGGCACCCCAACAGCTAGTGTGTAACTACAGCAGCAGGTGCCAGCTGAATATCAGTCCAAGAAAGTGAACATTTTCCAAAAAGAAAAATTATAAAAACATCATTATCCCCTCCTATCAGGAGAGCCAACCAAGGCCCCAAATGCAAAGTTACACTTCCAAAATGACACAAGTTAATAGCAGGACTAGAAATCAGAACCCAGTTTTCTTTCTTTTATTAAAAAAATCAGTTATTTAGAAATTTGCAAGAGGACATATGTACTAGTTGATGAGAGAGAGAGAAAGAGAATGAAAAAGCACCCCTTATGGGCATGGCCACACCACAATCCTTTCTCCTTCGTTTCCCTCTTCTCAGGATCTGGGGCATACATGCACATGTGCCTGGTGTGTTTTTCAAGCCACCAGGTACAGAACTTGAACTACACAGTTGGTCATTTGGATCCAGCCACCTTAACCACCATGCCACTGGCTGACTCATTAATTAAATTTTTAAAAATTATTTATTTAATTTTATTTATTCACTCATTTATTTTTTGACCAGAGAGAGACACAGAGGAGGAAAGAGAGAGAGGGAAAATGAGAAAGGAAGCCACCAGGTCCGGGACTCAAACCGTGGTTGGCCATGTGGGAGCATCCAGCACCTTAACCACCATGCCACCTGCTGGTCCCTCATTAATTAAATTTTGAAAACAAGGCCTTGCTGTTGAATCCTGCTGCCTTGGCCTCCCAGCTAGGACTACAGGTGCACCCTCACACCCACACCTAGCTCTCTTTCAGATAGTTCTCACGAGTTCATCCAGGCCAGATCAAGCTCATGATCCTTCAGCTTCAGCCTCCACAACGCTGAGAATACACGTGCATGCCACCGTGCCCAGCCTTAGGTTGGCCAGGAGTGGAACCTGGGCTTCCATGTGGCCCCATCCTGTGGATCACAGCATCTTAGGAGAGCCTGCCGCCACAGCTGGATCCAGCGTCCGGGTCTCCTGACTCCAAATTTCACAGATAATCTGATGTATTGAATGACGTTGTTCTGCTTCTGTGCCCTTAGAAACTTTTTACCCTTTTTGTTCCATTCTCCCTTTGAGGTGCTCACCCCCCTATTCATGATAAAGTACGAGAGAGAGAGAGAGAAGCACTCTTCACAGAGTCTGGTCATGCCACAATCCCCTCCCTTCAGTCCTCAGGCCACAGGATCTTGGGCACTTGTGTATGCACTTGCATGTTTTCAGCTGACTGGTCGGGAGTTTGGACCGCAGTTGCCATGTTAAATCTAGCTTGTCTTGGGCGGAGCATTACCACCACGCTGCAGCTTGGCCCCCTGGGTTGCTCCTAATTCCAACAAGCAACAACTGCTGCTTTTCTGCAGCACTACCCTCTCATTCTGAAGCCCACTGCCAGCAGGTGGAGTCCTTGGGGAAGCCTGCAGCCTGGGACTGAGTGCTGGGCAGGACATGCAGGGGAGCCCACTGGGCACTGCTCACACTGCAGAGTCCCCGCAGGAGCATGGCTACCTCGCCGGCAGTGGGACCTGTCCAAGCTCACACTGCACTGGGCTTCCTTTCTGTCCCTGCCTTTTCCCCAGCCCTCTTTGGTGACACCTTGGGGGAACATCCATACAAGCCAGTCTCACCTCTATCAGTTCTAGGGGATCAATTGTGCTAGTTTCTTCAGGCTGTTGAAACAAAGTACCACAAAGGGTGGGGCTTAAAACAACAGAACTGTGTTCTCCTGCCGTTCTGGAGGCTGGAAGTCCTAAGTCAGGGTGAGGGTTGGGCTCTCTAGAATCTAGGGAGAATCTGCTCCATGCCTTTCTCTTGGCGTCTGGTGCTGCCAGCACTCCATGGTGTCCCATGGCTCACAGATGCACCTTTCCAGTCTCTGCCTCTGTCTTCACATGGTGTTCACCCGTGTCCTAATCTCTTCTTTTCCTATGCCATGTGTCTTTTTTATTTTTAAACTTTTTTCCATTTTATTTCTTGCATAGCGGGTGGAGGGAGAGAGAAAGAGATCGCATCGGCAAACCGGACCTTCATGCACCTTCACGCCACAAACCACCCCAGCCTCAGCCAGCCCCTATCCTGGCCAAGGGCAGGTGCACCTCGCACGCTCGGGAGGACCCAGAACGTAAGCTCAGCTCTTCCCCATGTGGGTCCAGTTACCTTACCCCTGTGCCACCACCTGCCACCCGAACTTCCTCTTCTTTTAGGAACATCCGTCATATTAGGCTAAGTGCCACTCTAACCCCAATGCGCATGAGCTCATTTCATTCACTTACATCTGCAAAGACTCTACTTTCAAATACTGCTGCATTCCCAGGTTGGGGCTGGGGTGGGGGTTTGCTGGGGCTATGAGGGTCTGTCCCTCCTTGGCTGGTGGGTGTCGTCCTCCCCAGGGTGTCTTCACGTGGCCTGTCCTCTATGCACATTTGTCTCTGTGTCATTTCCCCCTCTTAATAAGGACAGTCGTACTGGACTAGGGCTCTTCCTAATGACCTCGCTGTCATCTGATCACCTCTGGACAGTCTCTATTTCCAAATAAGGCCACACTCTGAGGTCCTGGGAGAGAATTTGGGGAGTGGGGGTAAAGTAATTCAGCCTGTTACAGGGAGTTAGAGCTTCAGCATATTGTTCGGGGAGACACAATTCAACCTATATACCAATCTAAGACATTTTACTTATTATTTTAATATTTCATGAAGATTAAGAACATAAACACACATGGAGCCAGCAGTGACGTGGTGGTTAAGGGCAATGAACTCACACATGGCTTACCACAGTTCGAGTCCTGGACCTGGCATCTTGCTTTCTCTCTCTGTATCTCTTTCTCTCTCTCTCGTCAAATTAAAAACAGATAAATAAATAAGGATAAATAAAATAATTATTTAAAAAAAGAATGTAAACACACAAAAAATAGTATTTCTTTTTGAGAGGTTTTTGCTATCAGGCGTGTGCGCTCGCCAGAAAGACAGAGAGAGACAGAGAGACAGAAAGCGAGAAATCACCCCCCAGGGGGGATAGCCACGCTGCAATCCCTTCTCCTCCATTCTCCTCTCGGGATATTGGGCACGCACGCACACGCGCCCGGTGTGAGTTTAAGCCGCCAGGTCTGGGACTCGAACCACGGTCGACTACATGGGAGTCCAGCGACATGGCCATTACGCTAACTGCTGGTTCTACAAAAAATAGTATTTACTATATATATTAAACACAGCAGTCATAGTTCCCAACTGTTATTCAAATATATTAATGTGCTATATTTTCATTTTTCTGAATCACTGGGCATAAAATCAGAAACAATATTATGACCTGATTTATGAGATCTATAAATGTATGGTATTCGTGCTTTTATTTCCCATAGTTAATGTTAGATTTATTTTTCCTGGTAAGTACCTGCTTTTTCATTGTTTTGTGCGCAAGAAATGAGTCATTTGTTCTCAGGGGCTGTGGGGCAGAGCACTCAGATGCACAGCCCGGCTCTGCACTAGCTGTGTGACCTTGGGCAAGTCCGTTCAACTCCAAGAGTGTCTCCGAGCTTGCCCTCCTTTGTCCTTAACAGAGAGATGAGACCATTACTGTTATTTTGAAGCACTTTGCCCAGTGTTTGTCCAGGAAACGCTCACTATGTATTAGTTTTTATTTTGCCTGAAGTATAGTTTCTACATAATAATTCTAAAAATGGAAGGATATAATAGAAAAATGTTGCTTATTCCTTTAGGTAAAAGCCACACACTTTTCCAGGAAAGTCTTACTCGAATTTTCCTTTAAAATGACAGGATAGGGGATGGTGGCACAGCGATGTGCAAGGCTCTGAAAGACTGACCCTCATGGCAGGGTTCCAGGGCCCACAGCTGGAAATTTACCGAACACGGAGGTACACACATGCTCAGGACCCAGGACCGGCTGAGGCTGGACTGCAGCAGGGGACCCTGAGGGGGGTGCCTATTTCTCTCTCTCTCTCATACTTATGGAAGAAAGAAAGAAACTTTTTAAATATTCTGATAAAAAATAAAATGAAAAATAAAATGACAGAATATAGAACCAGTTTTCTTCATCTTAATACTTTTGTAATAATAATAGGTAATTCTCAAATAGGGTACAAAGTTGAAGATCACGAAAAAAAAAAAATATATATATAGTGGGACCAGCAGATGGCATAATGGTTACATCATTGGACTCCCATGTGGTTGACTACAGTTCCAGTCCTGGACCCAGCGACTTAAAACTCAAGTCAGGCATTTGTGCATGCGTGCTCAAGGTCCTGAGAGGAGAATGGAGAAGAGATTGGGGCACAGCCATCCCCCCTGGGGGGTGATTTCTCACTTTCTGTCTCTCTGTCTGTCTGGCAAGCACACGTGCCCTATAGTGAAAATCTCTACAAATGCACACATATGTGTGTGTGTGTGTGTGTATTTGGAGAGATTTTTATTATACATATAGTAAAAAGTATTATGTTGTTGGGAAAGTCTTCACACTTTTTTTTTTGAGAGGTTTTTGCTATAGGGCACGTGCACTCACCAGAAAGACCGAGAGAGGCAGAGACAAAAAGCGAGAAATCACCCGCCAGGGGGAATGGCCACGCCGCAATCCCTTCTCCTCCGTTCTCCTCTCGGGATCTTGGGCACGCACGCACACGCGCCCAGCAAGTCCTCACACATTTTTACATAGAAAAATATAGTTCTTTTTCTTTACCCCAATGCTCAGATTACCTTTCTAGAGGCATCTACTACTCTCAGGCTCTTGTATATCTTTCCAGAAGCAGCCCATGCATATGCGAACACTGTGTGTACTCACCCACTCGCGTTGTTATACACGACAGGATATACGTATGCTCCTCTGTTTCCGGATTTTCATAATTTAGTAACGTAGCTAGAACATTTGCTCTTACCCATGCCAAGTAATTTAGTTTCACTCTTTTCACTCTTGCATAGAAATCTACTCTATGGACATGCCAGAATTTACTTAACCACCCACCCCCCATCCCTGGACATGTGACTGTTCTCTTTTGTTACTTCAATGCACAGACGCATCTTCGGGCTCATGTGTGAATATATCTGTAATTCCTACATGTAAATGCCAAGTTAAAAAGCATATGCATTTCAAGATTTGGTTGGCACTTTTTAAATTACCCTCCAGGCTACTCCATGGCATGGTGATTAAGGTCTCTGGATTCCACATGGCCAACTCTGCAGTTGGAGTCCTGGATCCAGGAGCCTATAAAAACATGCCAGCTATGTGTGTGTGTGTGTGTGTGTGTGTGTGTGTGTGTGTGTGTGTGTGTGTGTGTGTGTGTGTGTGTGTGTGTGTGTGTGTGTGTGTGTGTGTGTGTGTGTGTGTGTGTGTGTGTGTGTGTGCCCAAAATCCCTAAAAGAAGGAGAGATGGAGGAGAAGGGAGTGAGGTATGACCATGCTCCCTGGAAGTGCTTCCCTGCTTTTCTGCTCTCTGTCTCTTTAAGGTGAACGCATGTCCACATTAAAAAAAGAAAATTAATTTGGCAAATCTTTTAAAAATAAAAAAAATTAATAACCCTCCAAAGACAATGGGTCAATTTGTCCTCTTCCCAATGATGGTGATAGACCCTTTGAACACCATCAGAGCATTATTGAACTTTCAAATGTCTGCAGTCTTAAAAGCATCAACTGCCTCTCATTAAACTTTAAATTTGTAGTTCTCTTACTAGAAAGAGATTGAGAATCTTCTTTGTGAATGCTTTATATTCCCTTTCTTAGAAATGGTTCCAATATTTTTCCCATTTTTCAATTTGAATATTTTCTTTTTCACAATAACTTATATTAGCTCTTTACATATTAAGGAGTCTAACCTTAGTCAATGTGAGTATGTTTGTGATAGTTTTTGTTTAGTCAGTTGTTGTTATTTTATTATCATATTTTTGTCTGGCAAAATTGAACTTTTTTTATATGGTTAAAATTCTTAGTAAAGTGTCCAGCCAGGTGTCATGGTGGTTAAGGCAGCTGGATCTTACATGGTCAGCTTCGTGGTCTGAGTGCAGAACAGGCAGCTAGAAAAACACACTGGGTACATGTATATGCATACTCAAAATCCCTGAAGAATGGAGAAGGGATTGCAGCATGGCTCTTCCCCCAGGGAGTGTTTTCTCACTTTCTCTCTCTCTATCTCTGCTGAGCGCATGTGCCCTATAGCAAAACTAAAAAGACACATACACACGCACACATATGTACAGTAGGGAGTTACAGCATTCTCCAGGTAGGATTGCCAGTTGTCCTGGGTAGTGATGCCAGTGGATGGACGAGGAGTGCTAGTTTGAGGATACAGGTATTGTGAAACTAGAGCCAGCAAGTTGGGCTGATGTATCAAATATGGCAATGGGAAGGGGGGCGGGGTGTGAGTTAAAGAGAATGTGACTCTGAGGCTTGGTTTGATTAACCAGTGATTCAACAATGCCACCAATAGGAAGGCAAGATTTTAGCAGGGCTGGGACCAGCAGTTAGCCTAATGTCTATGTCGCTGGACTCCCATGTAGTTGACCGCGGTTCGAGTCCCAGATCTGATGGCTTAAACTCACGCCAGGCACGTGTGCGTGTGTGCCCAAGATCCCGAGAAGAGAATGGAGGAGAAGGGATTGCACCATGGCCATCCCCCATGGGGGGCGATTTCTCGCTTCTTGTCTCTCTGTCTCTCTCTGTCTTTCTGGCAAGCACACGTGCCCTAGAGCAAACACCTCTCCAAAAAAAAAAGAGACTTTAGGAGGGGCCAGCCTTTGACCTGTTTTGGAAACACACTTCTACATGCCTGGTTTCATGACATGATACACATTTAGGTCTTGTTTACTGATTGTCCCCTGAGCTTCTTCCTATCAAAGTACAATGGAGCACTTGGCACATGTGAACCGGTCATTACTACACTGCGCATATTCCTGAGACCCAGGAAGATAACACGGCCTGCTGTGCATGGCCTCACCCTGCGTCCACCTCTGACCTCTCCCAAGCACTTCAGCTCACCCTCTGTAGTAAGTGGGGACATACTGGCCATCACTCTGTGTTGGGCACTGATTTAAATTAGTTTGACTAGTTTTCCCTGAATTCATAGAGATTTAACTGATGGCTCAAGTCAGTTTAGTAACTTGGCCTAGTAAGCCAATTAAAAAAAAAAATCAGACTGGTTTGTACATGTCCACAGGGCCATGGTCTGTGAGCTCAGTTGGCACAGGCAGGGGAGAGGGCAGACTTTTAGAGACTTTGGACATGTAAAATTCCACAGGGATGATTAATACTTCTACGCAAATAATGGGTGTTGGCACACAACATAAAGAAAATCTTACTGAAAGAAAAAAAGGTGGGATGATCTCCTCTGGGAATTGAAGTCAACCTTAAGGAAGTAATTGAGTCTGTTTTAATCCCTAACTTTTTCCCTCTTAAAACAATTATTTTAAAAAAGAATTATTCTATTTAACTTTGTTTATTTTTAATTTGACCATAGTGAGAGAGAGAGAGAGGGAAAGTGAGAAAGCAAGCTGCCAGGTCTAAGACTCAAACTGCGGTCTGCCATGTGGGATTCCAACACTCTTAACCACCAGGACACCTTCAGGCCTCCTTCTTAAAACAAAATTTTTTTAATTAAAAAAACTTCATTTATTTAATATTATTTATTATTACAATTTTTTAAAAATTTGCTATGGGGTGCATGCACTCACCAGAGAGAGGAGAGAGAGAGAGACCTTGGTAGACCGTGTGGGTGTCCAGTGCCTTAACCATTCTGCTGCATTTTGGTCCCATCAACTTTTCCCCCCCTAAATTAGTGAGAGAGAGAGAATCCTCCTCCATGGGGCTCAGTCGTGCTGCAATCCGCTCGTCTAGCCAGTACTCTGGCAGGATTCTGGGCACGTGTACTCATGCCCAGCATGTTTTCAGGCCAACTGGGGGATTCAACTGTGGTCCACAAGTGGCTTCCAGCTCCAAGGTCCGGCACACACCGACTGCACTACAGAAGCTGGGCCACCTATTTGCATGTATCCCTTGGTCAGTTTAGTGCACAGCATTACTACATGGCTAAGACTGGCTGACAACCACTGCAGTGAATTATCGACTCTCTTCACGCCCTTCGCCTGTCCTGGTTGTCCTCACGAGTGTTTTATTCTCTCATACACCTGTCCCCCAACCGTAAGTGGCCAGAGCAAGTGACCCCCTGCAGGGGCAGTGCTGGGCGTGAGCACTGGGACGGGGAGGGTTCCACATTGTGTTGCTGGCTTCTTGGACTTCCTTCCCTGGACGGAGCGGTCTCACGACTGGGTTACCCTCTCTGGCATGAGGTTGTTCTGTCTAGATGGCTACTGTTGAACTGCTTTATTTTAAACTGGAGGCTAAGAAGACCTGTTAAGTGCCGTATCCATATAAATGCATTGTCCCTCACCTGGCTAAGCAGGTGCACAGGACTCTAGAGGGGATTAGGAGACATTCAGGACCGTGGGCTGCAGTTCCGTGTGGGGAGTATCTGACAGCCAGCTCCACTAGACTCTGCATGCCCGAGACGAGGGCCCACAGTGACTGCCCACCAGTGACTGCCCACTCGGCGCCTCGACAGCCAGGGCCAAGCTATACCTGGAGCGTACGGTGGTCATTCCTGAAGCCTTTGTTGAGTGAAGGAGACGTGAACTGGGAAGAAAGTCGGGAGTAAATGTTTATGAAAAGGCAGGGAGTGTCTCTCTCTTTCCATTCCAAATCCTCCCTGAGATTTGGCTTCAAGAGCCGTCTAACTGAGCTAGGGAAAATAAGAAAAGGGCGTGATGACAGCTTCTGGAAAAAATGAAAGGAAACAAAATGACATCTGAGGAAAAACGTTTTAGAGAAAATCAATAAAAGTCATAGGCAAGACAAAATTGTTGTAATGGCCTTCTCCATTTTTTTCACGTCTAGAGTGAGGTAACACACATGAAGAGCATCCATCTCCAGCGAGTGCCTCTATGACAACTGCTTAAAGCGACTCTGCGCCATTTATCCTGTGGCTTTAAGTTTGCCACATACTCCAATTTCTTTATTTCTGTTTTTCAATAGCTACTTGAAAAGGGCCTCTCCTGGGACCAGCAATTAGATGGCTATGTCACTGGACTCCCATGTAGGTGACCACAGTTTGAGTCCTAGACCCAGTGGCTTAAACTCATGCCGGGCGCGTGTGCTTGTGCGCCCAAGATCCCGAGAGGAGAATGGAGGAGAAGGGATTGCGGTATGGCCATCCCCCCTGGGGGGGGTGACTTCTCCTTTTCTGGCTCTCTGTCTCTCTCTGTCTTTCTGGCGAGCACACATGCCCTATAGCAAAAACTGAGCTAGACAGTCCCTGGCCTCACAGACTCTTGCTAAAGAGGGAAATTGGTGAGTAGGAGTCAGGCACAGGCAACTAGCAGCCAGAGGGCAACCAGAGGTGAGGGAGACACAGGTCCTCAGGAGCTTGAGGAATTGAACTTGTTGTAAAGGGCAAGGATCACCCAAACCTGATTCAGGGTCTCCCCTCTAAACCTGCATCCTCTCTAGTGGTCCCCACCCCATGAGGAAGACCATCCCTGTCCACTCATTGCACTGTCCCCCAAATATTCTGCTCCCTTCTGCCACACATCCAACCACCAGGTTCTAAATATCTTGTAAATAGTGTTTGACTCTATTAGCTTCTCACCAACTGTGAAACTGCAGTGCTAACACAACGCTGCGTGACACTGAACCCCCGAGAAGGTCCCAGGTCCATGTCCCAAGGTCCCTCTGTGTATGCTTGGTGTGGATATGTATCCACGATCCTAACTGGCAAGGCTGGGGTGGGGTGAGGGGGTTCTCTGTCTCTCTCGCTCAGAAAAAAATAAACTTAAGAAAAGTCTATCATCTTCTTTCCACAGTCTAATGAGCGAATTGACGTAATCCATATACTCACACCTGGAACAAGATGCACATTCCCAGAACTCCTGTGATGTTCTTTCAATTAGAGGGGATAGGGACCAGCGATGGCATAATGGTTATGTTGCTAGACTCCCACCTAGTCAATCACTGTTCGAGTTCTGGACCCGGTGGCTTAAAACTCATGCTGGAGGAAGACCAGCAGGTGGCATCATGGTTAAGGCACTGGACACTTCCACATGGCTAACCATGGTTTGAGTCCCAGACCTGGTGGTTTGCTTTCTTACTTTCCCTCTCTCTCTCTCTCTCTCTCTGTCTGGTCAAATTGAAATATTTGAATGAATGAATAAAATTAAATTAATAATTCTTAAAAAACAAACAAACAAAAAACTCACGCTGGGCATGTGTGTGTGTGCATGCCCAAAATCCTGAGAGGAGAATAGAGGAGAAGGGATTGTGGCATGTCCATCCCCACTGGGGGTGGTGATTTCTTGCTTTCTGTCTCTGTCTATCTGGCGAGCGCACGCACCCTATAGAAAAGTCATGTCATTATTCAGAGAGCAGATAGTTTAGTTACGATACTTACTTTGCTATTTTGGTAGCTCTGAGTCACTGCGTGTCAGTGTTGGTCACCCAGCTGGCTTTCCTGCCAATGCCTTAAAGGCTGACCCAGACACCAGAATAGCAGAAAACAAAAAGGTACGTCAACAAAGCCTAAATCCCTTTCCGGGTAAGGTGCACACGAGCATGGGACTGTACGTGTTCCCACCTTAGTGACCGTGTTTTCCTTAGGGTGGTGGCACACAGAGTCCATCTTGGGATTTTGGACACATAGGCACATGCGCCCAATGTGACCTTCAAACCGCTGGATCCAGAGCTCAGACTGTGCAGTCAGCCATGTGTTATCCAACACCTTGAACCCCCTGCCACCTGCTGGCCCGGGTGTGCAGAATTTAATCAACATCTTTAAAGGAAAGTGGGAGAATGTAGGGACAGACAGAGGGAGAGGTTGAAATGCAATGCAGACCCAGTAAAATCTTGGCCATCTGTCAAGGGGCTCTGGAGAGGTTACCCACTTGACTCATCTTGCCTCAGGCCTCGGTGACTGGGCCTTTCCACCCACACCTCACTTGTCACTGATGTGGGCTGCTCCAGGAAGGGCCTGACCTCGGTGAGGTGAGGTGGCCCTCTGCCTTTGAGACACACCCCAACAGTGCTGCCAGCTGGAGGCTGCTAGCTGACCACACCTGCCCCACAACAGCTGGGCGTCGAGTCCTTCTTTGAGCTGTGGAGGGAGCTTTGGATTCTCACGTCTAACAAGGGGGTAAGCTCAAAGTCTAACGAGAATACGCTTTCCTTCTGTGAGCCTGCGCTGGTGCTTACTTTGGTTTGTATGTTTGCTAGTCACTGAGGAAAAGGAAGCTGGTTACATTCATCTTGGTAAGAAGATGGAGTTTCCAATACAAGAGACCGGAGCCCACCACCCCCACTCTGCAGCCAGAATCTTGGCCTCCTGTGGGCAAGTGGGGGGTCACTAGGCTAGAAGTCTGAAAGAGAGGAGTGGAATGAAATGTACTCACCACACACACACACACACACACACACACACACAGTCTTTGTCCCTAGTTCCTGGCAGAGAACTTCAAAAATCCTGACCATGTCTCTTCGCTATGCTACGGACTGACTCAGGTGGGGAGGGGGAATTGGTAACATCAGGTTGGCAACTAATGACAGGAAAGCTAACCCCTGCGATTAGAGGTTAGAGCTCTCAGCCCCCACCCCCCAACTTCCTAAGAGGTGAGAGGTTCTCAAGAATTTTAATCACTAATGACCAATTATCTAATGAACCATCCCTGTGGAGTGAAACCTCAGTGAAACAAAAATACTCTGAAAAAAGGGGCTTGGGGGAGTGGCCTGGTTGGTGAACAATTGATATACCCGCTGAGTGTCGCATTCCACTCTGCAAGGACGGAGGCTTCTGAGCTCAGGACCATTCTGGACCTCACCCCACACAGCTCTTCACCTGGCTATTCACTTGCACTCTATATAATAAAATGGTATTTGTTAAATGCTGCGTTTTCCTGTCTGTGAGCCGTTTAAGACAGCGTTCCCACCCCCTGGACTGCGGCCGAGCCTCAGACAGGTGAGCAAGCAAGGCTCAGTCTGTGTTTGCAGCTGCCCCCCCTTGCTCATGTGGCTGCCTAAGCTCTGCCTCCTGTCAGAGGGCTCTTGGGAGCCCTAACCCCATTACTGTGTGATTGTTTCGTTGTATACTGCAACGTGGTAGTTGTGGGAACAGGGTACATGGTGGATATGGTGCCCTTCGGTCATTTTGGGACCAACACCCCACCTTTGTCTCCTCTTTGTTGTCTGGGGGGGGCAGGGGCAGACCATCTTCCATGAGGCCATCCCTGGTGCCGGGAAGGTTGGGAACCACTGGTTTAAGGAATTACTGAACCCAAGGAAGTATCATGGAAACCCCTAAATTCATAGTCAATTTGGACAGAGGCAGGTGGCCCTGAGACTTAACAGTGCCATCTGAAGTGGGGGCAGCCTTGTAGGACTGGCCCCTTAACTGGGGTGATCTGAGATAACACTGGGTGGTGTTGGAATTGAACTGAATTGTATGACACCACGTTGGTTTTGAAGAATTCATGCTGGAAAACACAAGGGGCCACAGGAAGAGAGGGGAGGTGCAGATGGCCAGGGACGGGAGCCAGGTGGGGCACTGGCTACCTGTGCACATAGGCCCCTTCCCTCATGTGATAAAAAGGAAGGCATCGTTTGGGTGGGATCAGAACCTCTCACCCAGTATTTTGGTCCTTTGGTAAGAGATTGGCCTGCACATTCAGCAAAGCCCTGGCTCTAAGCCAGGATGCACCCAAGAAAGGGGCAGGAACTGCTTCCTCACTGTTTCAAGGGAAAGAGGAAGTGAGAGCAGGCAGAGCAGGGGTTGAAGAGGAATTAAATCCCCACAGCTGATGGTCTGGCCGCCACAGACGGCCCCCCAGGTTCACCCTTGGGTTATCATAGCTTTCCCGCTCGGCGTGTGCTGGTTGGGAGGGGCTGACCCCACCCTGGCTCCTGCCCCAAGCCCTGATTGGTTCATGGGGACAGGGGGGTGGGACTAACACCTCTGCAGAAAAACCGAATCAGGAAGCACCTCTCCAGTAATTTTCCTGGTGTTGCTTGCTTTTCTCTACTCTGGGCTTGCTAAGGTAGTTAAGAGATAAACCTAAAAATGTGAGTGGCTTTCTTGATACTGCTTGAGGTAAGCTTAGTTTACCAAGAGTGGAACCAGCAAAAAGAGTGCAAGAGGTCTGTGTGTGGTGGCGGGGAGGAGTTTTTGCTTACATTTTATATGTATATATATATATATATGTATATGTATATGTATATATATATGTGTGTGTGTGTGTGTGTGTGTGTGTGTATATATATGTATGTATATATATATATATATATATACTTAAGTGAATGTCATTTATTTTGGAAGTGATCCTAAGGCAAGAGTAAGGACACGGAGGGACAGTGAAACTCAGGAGGTGGTAGAACCCTCTGGAAGATATTTTATTGAATTGGTCCCTGCTGTAGCCAATGACTGAATTTTTAGCCAGAGACAGGATTTTTATTCTTTCCTTTTTTTTTTTTTTTAATTGCCAGAGGATGTATACATTCACAAGAGAGATGGGAAGTCAGAGAGAATGAGAGGGAGAAACATCCCCTAATGGGGTGCAGTCACACCACAATCCCTCCTCCATTTCTCCGTCCTGTCGGGACTCTGAGCATGCATGCACACGCACCCAGCATGTTTTTCAAGTTGCTGGGGTCAGGATTTGAATCTCGTGGTCAGCTATGAGGGATCTGGCTCCTTTAACCGCCAGGCCCCCATGTCATCCAGAATGGCTTGGAAGGGGAATCATTTATACAAGACTCCAGTTCCTTATTGGTCAAGAGATGCTCCACAAGGTCTTAAGTCCCCCTCCCCACCTTCTACATGAGAGAAGGGTCTTGCATGAACCAATGCAAGAGCATATGGAGAGAGGGGGAGAGAGATTTTAAGGAATTGTCTCATGTAATTGTGGAGATTTGGCAAGTCCAAGAGTCTGATGAGGTGGACCAATGGGCTACAAGGCTCAGGGAAGAGCTGCAGTTTGAGTCTGAAGGCAATCTGTTGATGACACGATTCCGCTTGCTTGGGATGGGTCAGTCTTTGTTCTCTTATGCCCTTAGCTGATTAGACAAGGCCCACCCACATTGGGAGAGCAGTCTGCTTTACCCACTGTCCACCAATGCAATTATTAATCTCATTCAAAAACACCTTCACAGAAACAACCAGAACGTTTCATCAAGTATCTGGACATCCTGGCCCAGCCAAGCTCATAAAATGAACCGTCACAAGAGCCAGCACTCACAGGTTACACATGCCAGAGTGTCACGTACACACTTTTGGAGCAGAAAATAAAAAGTGCCTGGAGCCACGGAGGCAGGGGCTGCCTGTGTCCTCCTGCATGAAGCTGGCTGCAGCTGTGGAGGCCACAGGCATTAAAGGAGGGGCTGAACTGGGAGGCCATGCACTATGGATCTCCGGTATCATTGAGTAGTCTATTTTCTCTTCAAAACGGAAGGAAAAAATGGTTGAGCCAAAGCAAAGTTTCATTTACCTGAATTTACATTTAGAACCTAGGGAGGAGTCTGTGCACGAATTATTATTACATAAAATCAAAAAAATTATGAGTTTTCTAATGACATTTTAAAATCAAACTAAAACCAGAACTAGCAGGTGGCATGGTGGTTAAGGCACTGGACACTCCCACATGGCTGACCACAGTTCAAGTCCTGGACCTGTTGGCTT
Organism: Tupaia belangeri chinensis; assembly: GCF_000334495.1. Lineage (NCBI taxonomy): Eukaryota > Metazoa > Chordata > Mammalia > Scandentia > Tupaiidae > Tupaia > Tupaia belangeri. Next base: position 5,593,671 of record NW_006159515.1, on the reverse strand, counting down.
GCTTTCTCACTTTCTCTTTCTCTGTCTCTGGTCAAATTAAAATAAAATAAATGAATAAATAAAGTTAAATTAAAATAATTCTATTTAAAAAATCAAACTAAAACCAGTCACTCATTTTTAGTAAAATTAGACCATCTCTAAAAGACTACTGAAAATTCTAACTGCTTAACTTAGCCATTTGATTAGATGTGGTGGGAAAAAAATGTATGTGCCCCTCCGCAAATATTCTCCCAATCTGATATGTAATGGAAGAAAAACCCTTAACAATAAAGAAGCATAATTATCTTTTCCTGGAGATTAAAGAAATCCTAAATTTCTGGGAATATTTCCCTATGACTGAGGAATGAAACTCTGAAAAGGCTCCAAATAGTGTAGCTCATTTTGATAAAGACATTAGATAAACACAGAGGTCAAATAGCTCCTTATCTGTAAATTTTTTTAAAAAAAAGTATTTAATTTATTTATTTAAATTTGACAACCGAAGGACAAACACACACACACACACACACAGGAGAGAGCGAGAGTGAGAGAGAGAGAAAGGGAAAGTGAAAAAGCAAGCTGCCACATCCAGGACTTGAACCACGGTTGGCCATGTGGAAGTCTAGCACCTCTAACCACCACACCACCTGCTGGCCCCTTCTTATCTATAATCTTATTTGGGGGAAGGGGAATTTATTTAAGTATTTGCATCAGCTCACCAATTAACTTAATCAAAGATGCTTAGATTTGGGAGCAGCAGGCGGCATGGTGGTCAAAGCCCTGGGTCCCACATGGCCATCTCCGTAGTTTGAGTCCTGGACCTGGTGGCTTGAAAATTACACTGTGCATGTGTGCATGTGTGCCTAAAATCCCAGGAGGAGAAGGGAGGAGAAAAGATTGTGGTGTGGCCATTCCCCCTGGGGCGTGATTTCTCACTTTTCCTCTCATTGTCTCTCTGTCTCTTTCTCTCTGGCAAGTACACAAACCCTATGGAAAAACCTAAAATAATAATAATACTAAAACTTAGACTTACATATGGTTTTGTTTGTTTTTTAGATTTTTTCCCCCACAGGGCACATATACTCATGAGAGAGAGAGAGAGAGAGAGAAGTAGCCCCCAGAAGGATGACCATACTGCAATCCTTTCTCCTCCATTCTCCTCTTAGGACTTTAGGCACACACACACACACACACACACACACACACACACACATACACACACACACATCTGGCATGATTTTCAGGCAGTCTGGTCCAAGACTTGAACCACAGAGTTGGCCACGTGGGATTCAGCACCTTAACTGCCATGGCACCTTCTGGCCCCATTTTTTTTTTTTTAAGAAAAGAGATGATTTTAAAATATTTACTGCTTCACTCTCCTAATACCTAGAGCAGTCAAAATCATAGAGTCGAAAAGTCAAATGTCAGTTGCCAGGGGCTGAGGGGAGGAGAGAATAGGGAGTTATTATTTAATGGGTACAGAGTTTTAGATTGGGAAGATGAAAATGTGACGGATGGTTGGCAGTGGCAATGCTTGTACAACCATGTGGATATACTTCATGACACAGAACTGTACCCTTAAAAATGGTTAAAATGGGCCAGTCAGGTGCTGGATCCCACATGGCCAACTGTGTGGTCTGAGTCTCAGATCCAGCAACCTGAAAGACATTCCAGCTCATTGTGTGTGCCCAAACTCTGAGCAGACAATGGAGGAGAAGGGATCATGGCATGGCTAGTCCCCTCGGGGCTGCTTCCTCACTTTCTCTCTCTTTCCTCCTCTCTCTGTCTCTGGTGAGCACACATGTCCATGGCTAATTTTAAAAAGATAAAATGGGCCTGGCCTCATAGTCTAGTGATTAAGAGAGCTGGATCCCAAATGGCTGACTGCTGTTCAAATCGCAATCCTGGTGGCTCGAAGTGGGGAGTGGGGCCAGCAGATCCCATGGTGGTTAAGGCACTGGATTCCCACATGGCCCACCATAGTTTGAGTCCTGAACCTGGCAGATTGCTTTCTCACTTTCTCTCTCATTCTCTTTGTCTCTCTGGTGAGCACACATGCCCTGTAGCAAATTAAAAATAAAATTAAATAAAAAATAAGATTAAATGAATAATTATTTTAAAACCCATGCACACACTGAGTGCATGTGCCGGCATGCTCCAAATCCTGACGGGATGGAGAAATAGAGGAGAGGGGTTGCAGCAGGACTATGCCCCACTGGGGGGTGTTTCTCCCTCTCGCTCTCTGTCTCTCTCTGTGTAGCCCACACACACTCTGGCACTTAAAAAACAAATAAGAAGATTAGAATGGTAAATCGTTCATTAAGTATATTTTACTGTAATACAAATATTTCCTGCCAACACTTGGCTGCACTAGGGCTTCAGGGGCTTCCACCGCCTCCTTGTTGTGACCAAACGATGAATTCGATGAGTCGACCTGAGTGGCCATAAAAATCTACAGCTTCGTGAACTGTTGCTGTGGTTCTTCCTGTAAAATAGGATGCCATTTTCTGACTTGCTGACAGGCCCGCTGAGAATGTGGTTAAGAGTATGACTTTAAGGATAAGAGGTCAAAAATTTGACCTACGTACAGTGTTAGCAATGGGAAGTATGCAGGAGAAGCTTTGTTCTCAGAGAGCAGGAATTCCCAACCATTTCTCCTAACAGACCACTTAACACAAGTATTGGGTAATCAAGGACTCACGGAAAAAACACTGTTTTCTATTACCGTAGGCGCAATCTCTGAGCAACCCGTTCCTGGATTTTATTATTACTTTCTCTTATCGTTTGCCTCCTATCTACTGATTAAACTACCCGCATGCTTTAAATCAGTCTGTTTTAGTTACAAAATATATGAAATTCTAAACATGAAAGGAAATAGGAAAGCTTATATTTTATTTCCTTGAATATATTACTTAATTTTGGAACTTATTTTCAATGTGGTCGGCTATTTTATGGATAGTCTTAATAACTCACTAATTAGAACTGGACTCCTATATGGTCGACCATGGATCAAGTCCGAGACCCAGCGACTTGCAACTCATGCAGGCTCATGTGTGTACATGTCCAAAATCCCAAGAGGAGAATGGAAGGGAAAGGGCTGCAACATGGCCATCCCCTCCAGGGGATGATTTTTCACTTTCTTTCTCTCTGTCTCTCCAATGAGTGCACATGTCCTATAGCAAAAATCTCTGTCTAAAACAAATTTCTTTTTAAGGGGAACCAGCAGTTAGCGTAATGGCTATGTTGCTGGACACCCACGTAGTCGACCGCAGTTCGCGTCCCGGACCCGGTGGCTTAAAACTCATGCAGGGCGCGTGTGCGTGCGTGCCCAAGATCCCGAGAGGAGAATGGAGGAGAAGGGATTGCAGTGTGGCCATCCCCTCTGGGGGGTGATTTCTCGCTTTCTGTCTCTATGTCTCTCTCTGTCTGTCTGGCGAGCGCACATGCCCTATAGCAAAAACCTCTCAAAAAAATTTATTTTTAAAGTTGGTTTTTACTAACAACATTGATGTTTTTAATTTGCTTCATTATAAGTAGGTGAAATATGTAATAAATACTTCATGCATTTTTACTAAGTGAAGGTCTTCTTGCTAGGTTGTATAGGAACAGAAAGTCAGACATGATATGACATTAGTTAGGGTTCTCCAGAGAAACAGAATGAATAGGATATTTACTATGACAGCAATTGGCTCATGAGATTATGGAGGCCAAGAAGTCCCACAATTGTTCATTCCCAAGCTGGAAGTCAGGGATGTCATTTAGTCTGAATCCAAAGACTTGAGAACCAGGGAAGATGATGCTGCAAGTCCCAGTCTGAGTACAAAGGCCTGGGATCCAGGAGCGCTGATGTCCAAGGACAGGAGAGAATGGATGGGAAGCTCCCATAGGTAAATCCACCCTTCCTCTATCTGTTCTGTTTGGGCACTCACCAAACTGAATGATGCACACAGTATGCTTTATTCAGTTCATCAGTTCACACTAAGTTCTCCTGAAGCACTTCCATGACTCACCCAGAAATAATGCTTTATCAGCTACCTGGGCATCCTTTAGTCCAGTTAAGTTGACACATGACATTAACCATCACAGATATACAGCATTGAGAGAAATACCAATTCTTCCAGGGATGGAGAAAAGGCAATTAGATAAATGACAAAGTAGTTGACAAGGACAGTGTACTAAGTGTTATATTCAAAGAGATAAAGGGACACGTCATAGAGAAAGAAGCATTTTTCCTGGACCTTGAACAAAGGAAGAGATTTCAACTGGCAAATATGAGACAGGGAGGCAAGGTTCATTCCAAGTGGAGAAGGTGGGAAGAGCATAGAATCAGCAATGCCAAGCTAGCCTCTCATTCCTGGCCGTACAGCCAAATTGCACTTCCCAGGCCCCTGTTGTCTAGGTGGGGCTGTGTAAGTAGTCTTGGTCAATGGAAAGTGAACAGGGGATGTGTGGCATACCCAGAGAATGAGGAATGAGTGCGGGAACAGGACCTTCTGGTCTGTCTAGAACACAAGAGAGCAGTGGGGCAGGTGGCTGGGTGGTGGAGGGGGGTGTTCCTGGGGTCAGCCTGGAAAGGCTGGTGGAGGCCAGAACATGGAGTCTCAGATGGTGAAAAAGGCCTTGAAAGAACTCATGGAAGGTTTTGTGCCTGACTGGAACATAACTGAAGTTCAGGAAGACTGATCTGGAACCATTCTACAACCATTCGACTGTGTTGAAGTGAAGAGAAAGATTCCTCTTTTATGGGAAAATGGTTAGTTTTCATTTCACAGATGTGGTCACCGACTTGTCTTAGGCCAGAACCAATCCTTGGACTTCAGACCTGAAGTCCAGTGCTTTTTCCATGTTGGCATCTATTTGAAGGATCTTGTTGCTATAGAAATATTACCTGGAAGTTGTAGGTAATGAAAGACAAAGGCAGCAGTGGTACTCACCTTCCTTCTGGAAGCTAATGCTGCATGTTTGACAACTCTGTGCTTTCCAGAGCTTTGTGTGCCAGGACCTTGTGATTTGGAAGCATTTCCCACATCCCATGACCTTCTCCTTGCCACACCCCTCCCTACTGCATCTCACTCCAAATCTCTGTTAAAGATCAGTTTGAGAAAGCAGAATCCCTTTAAAAGAATGAGAACCATGTCCCTCAGGTGGTGTGGTGATTAAGGCTCTGGACTCCTACGTGGATGATGGCGGTTTGAGTTCCAGACCCGGCAACCTGAAAATCACTCCAGGCATATGTGTGTGTGCCCAAAATCCCAGAAGAGGAATGAAGGAAAAGGGATTGTGGTATGGCCATCCCCCTTGGGGGTGATGTGTGATTTCTCACTTTCCCTCTCACTGTCTCTGTCTCTCTAGTTAAAAAAAAAAAGGCAATACTGTTGAAAAGATTAATTTATCTGTGTTCATTCACACCTTCAGAGAATTATTTTATTTATACTTTCCAGTGTAAAATCTGAGGAACACAAGGTATTTTCTTTAGAGTTTATCAAAAGATAAATTCATCCTCCAGCACTAGGACTTGAGCTGTGGTTGGTCACATGGGATCTGTATGAGCCATGGGGCTGGATCATACAATCCATGTTTTATAACATATTTTTTACTAAAAAAAAAAGTTTCTATTTTTTGCTAACCTCATATGACATAGGCTGCTAACGTTCAGCAGTGCCAAGCTGTCCTCTCATTCCCGGCCACACAACCAAACTGTGCTTTGTGGGCCTTTGTCATCTAGGTGGAGTCATGTAACTAGTCTTGGCCAATGGGAAGTGAGGAGAGTCATGTAACTAGTCTTGGCCAATGGGAAGTGAGGAGAATCATGTAACTAGTCTTGGCCAATGGGAAGTGAGGAGAGGTAATGTGTGGCCTTTCTAGACCTGGCCCCTAATCTTCTCTTTGGTTTTTCCATGTGTCTCTCTTCCTTGTCTGTTAGCTGAATGTAGAGACTCTTCCAATGACTTCCAAACTTCAATCTAGAGGACAGGCCCATTAAATGGGAGAAGCTTGGGTCCTTGAATGACAATGTGGAGCAGAGAGAAGGGGCTCTCATATTGGGAGCCCCCAACCCATATTGGACTGTGACTATTTGTTAAACTTCTCATGACTAATATGTACTATGCCACTTTGATTCTGAGGAAATTACTAACAACTCTATAGGTCACACCGACCCTATATCAGAACCCCAAATTTGTAGAGCTCTGAACACAACTGCTGCTTTTAGACTTATCTAACTCTGGTGCTATGCTCCTTTAGAACACCAGGCAGGCTACTCCATTTCAGTTTCTGTTTCACAGTTAATCACTGTTAATTTTCCTGACTACTTGACCAAGAGATGACTGTGAGAGCTGTTAGCTCTGCTTCTGATAAGAGGTGTTGACTGTCCAGAAGTCCCTGCTTTATAAGTGTGTCACCCCTGTCTTCTACAGCTCTGGTAACAGATTTCTGAGCTTCACTGCCCTTGAATCTTCCGGATGTTTTCTTGAATGTGTGCTTTGAGATTATGAACTATCAGTCTGCAGTGGAGTCTGACCACAGTGCCAGAACTTTCAATAACATTACCAGCCCACTGGGTTCCCAGAGAATTAAAATCTATTTTCACATCACCCTCAAGTTCTTTTGTATGCCCTCAGGGAGTGAACATTCATTCCACTCGTGTCGTCAAATGAGTCAGAGTGCAAGCCAGTGACTCGAATAGAAGTGACTAAATTCTCATGTATTAAACTTGAACACCCTCAGCAGACCTAGTAAATGAACTGATTTCTCTCGCTACTCAAGTTTGCTAAATGTGTTTTTTTCATTGACTTAGTTACATAAATTCCGCTGGCTTAGAAGTAGCATATGGTTGATAAAGATCTGGATATTGTTTTCTGAATGTTTCCTGGAGGGTCCTAAAACTGAGACCACATCTGCTATATAACCACTGAGTAAAATTCCAGCTGTGATTCTGCAAGTTAGTTGCTGATGGTTGTAATGAAGAAGAATGTTCTGCCATATTTTTTGCTTCCAGCAAAAATGTTTGTGTTAATATCAGAATCTGCATTGGCACATGAGTAGGTATTTTTGCTCAAAAGAAATCATTGAGAACCACTCATCTAAAAGGTCCTGGGTCTCTGGAGACTTCACATTCAAACACCTTAGTACATGCATTCGTTTGAATTGCTTGTCACTTTATCAGAACTACATTTCTTTTATGTGAAACATGGAATGACAGATGGCATGAACTGATGTCACCTTAGAGAGGTTACAGTTCAACCTACTGAATGACAGTCACACACCTAAAAATGCAGAGACGCCAGAATGAAGTCAAGAGGTTAAGGCAAAAATGTTAAGAGGACTCCAAAGAAGATGCCATTGCTCTGAGGTCCACAAATGCAGACAAATCCATGTCTCTGAGGATTAAACCGACGCACTGAGGAATACGATCACATAGAAAAGAGTTCCACGAGGTAAGAAGTTGTGCAGTAAACGAGGGATTCGAACTGCTGTCGGCTGTGTGGGATCCAGTTCCCTCAACCTCAAGGCTATGGGGCTGGCCCAGTTTTTTGGTATTTTCAAAGGATTTTCTTATTATAGCTCTTGCACTTTGATCTTTTATCTCTGTTTCTTTGGAATCATCTGACTAGAATCCGTCTCCGGGTCCTAAAGTAAAACAAGGTCAGTCCATTTGAATCAGTTTCTATTTTTGCGGCCTCAATGGGGTTCCAAGTGTGGGGAGCTGTGAGCTGGATGTTTTTCCTTTCTTTCTGTTCTTGTCTTCATGTCACAGGTCAGACATTGTAGCTTTTTTTTTTTTTTTTTTTGCCTCTGAGCCAGAGAGAAGAGAGAAAAATGTGACACGTGTTTAGCTCCAGCCACCTTCAGTGAGGGACAGGGTCATTTCTTAGCCCCAAAGCGTATCTGGTCATGTACCTTCAAAGTGCCATCTAGTCTTTGCTTATTTGAAGTGGGGACGAGATGACTGTGGTCAGGGTGAGAGAGGTAATGACCCTCAGCAGTGGAGAGGGGTGTGGGAACAGAATTCCATTGGAAAGCCTGGGCCGGCTGCCCATGCTGAAGTCCGCACACAGCCAGGCTAAAGCACTCCCATGTAAATTCAGGTTAATTGCTACTAAAATTATACTGGATTCTTTTTACACTCTTATTGTCCTGAGGAAAAAACATCTAGAAAACTCTGTAATGAATTGCTTAATGAACAGAAGTACAGCTGGGAAGTCTTTGGCACTTGTTCTCTGCATGCTCTGCGACGTGCACGTTCCTCGTTAGCAGACGTGGGCCTGCCTGGCTGTGGAGCCCGCATTTCTGAGGACAAGACTCTGTTGTCCCTATTTCCTCACTTCCAGTGGCAGTATTACCTGTTTGGTCAAGAATGTGCTGTGTTGGAACCAGCAGTTAGTGTAATGGCTATGTTGCTGGACTCCCATGTAGTCGACCGCGGTTCGAGTCCTGGACCCGGTGGCTTAAACCCACGCTGGGCGCGTGTGCGTGCGTGCCCAAGATCCCGAGAGGAGGATGGAGGAGAAGGGATTGCGGCGTGGCCATCCCCCCTGGGGGCTGATTTCTCACTTTCTGTCTCTTTGTCTCTCTCTGTCTTTCCGGCGAGCACATGCGCCCTATAGCAAAAACCTCTCAAAACTAAACAAAACAAAAAAGAATGTGCTGTGCTGTTGAAGGCGTGGGATCTCCCATGTGGAGTGTGGATCTTGTGAGGTTCAAATTGTGTCCCTCAAAATCCATAGTTAGGAGTCAGCAGATGGTGTGGTGGTTAAGGTGCTGGACTCCCACATGACCGAGCATGGTTTGAGTCCTGGAACTGACAGTTTGAAAATCGCACCAGGCTGTGTGTGTGTGTGTGTGTGTGTGTGTCCTAAATCCCAGGTGAAAAAAGGAGGAGAAAGGATCATGCCATCCTCCCTGAGGAGTGATTTCTTACTTTCCCTTTCACTTTCTCTGTCCCTCTCTGGTGAGTACACGTGCCCTATGACAAAAACAAACAAACATACAAACAAAACAAACCCCTCAGTTGGCATTCTAACCTCCAGAACCTCAGAATGTGACTGTCTTTGGAGACAGGCCTTCAACGATGTAATTAAGGTTCAATGAGACCCCCTGGGCGGGCCGAATCCAACAGGACTGGTGTCCGTGTAAGAAGAAACGAGAACACAGACACACACTCACAGAGGAAGACCATGTGAGGACGCAGGGAGTCACTGGCCATCTGCAAGCCAAGGAGAAAAGCCCCAGAAGAAACTGACTCAGTCCACACCTTGGTCTTAGACACCCAGACTCCAGAGCTGTGATTGGTCTAAACTACCCAGTCTGTGCTCTTGGTTACAGAAGTTCCAACAAAGTCACATGGGCCACAAGCACTCACCCCTTCTCTGCTCATTTAGCCAGCCCACATAGAATAAAGGGGCTTCTGTTACAACCAGTCTCTGTCTTGAACTTATCCCTTGAAATTAGGGTCAAGAAACTTTCTCTAATGAGACTCAGAGAGTAAATATTGAAGGCTTTGAATGCCAAGAGGCAAGAGAGACTGTCATGTCGGTGCTTGTGCAGACATTAGAAATGGTGAACTGCTGATGCCTGTGCACCTGTGTTCACTGCAGCACTGCTCACGTCCCTTCTCCATTTCTTTATCCTGTTAGGGTTCAGGCATACGTGCATATGTTCTTGGCATGCATTTTAAACTGCTGGGTCCAGGATTTGGAACTGTAGTCATTTATGTAGAATCCAACTCCCTTAACTATTAGGCTATCAGGCCAGCCCTACAGAGGAACACTATTTGGACTTAAAAAGGGAGAAAATTCTGACCTATGTTACAACATGAATGGAGCTTGAAAACATTCTAAATGAAAGAACCCAGCCCCAGAACATTGTGTGATTATACTTACACAAGGTTCCTAGAATAGGCAAGTTTGTAGAGACAGACAGTAGGAAGAAGGGTTAGTAGAGGCTGGAGAGGCAGAGAGGGCAGTATCGTTTAATCAATACCAAGTTTCAGTATGGGCTGACGAGAAAGTTCTGGAAATAGATAGCGATGATGGTTTCCCAACACTGCAAATGTATTTAACACTGCTGAACTGTACACTTAGAGATGGTCAAAATGGTACATTTTACATTATATATTATTTACCGTAACATTTACAGTTTTTTTTTTTATTCTTTCTTTTTTTTTTTTTTTTGAGAGATTTTTTGCTTTAGGGTGCATGTGCTTGCCAGCAAAACAAAGAGAGACAGAGAGACAGAAAGCGAGAAATCACCCCCCAGGGGGGATGGTCACACCGCAT
>NW_006159515.1:5571173-5583378 GCF_000334495.1 Tupaia belangeri chinensis | reverse complement strand
GCACACGCGCCTGGTGTGAGTTTAAGCCACCGGGTCTGGGACTTGAACCATGGTTGACTACATGGAAGTTCAGTGACATTGTCATTACGCTAATTGCTGGTCCCCAGGTTTTTGTTGTTGTTGTTGTTGTTTTTTAATATCCATTAAAAAACAAAATCAGGACAGGTGAGAGACGAGCATGTAAGGGGAAGGTACATTTAGCCAATAGACTCTCTTTGCCAACCCCCGCCCTGAACTTTGGTTAGGGTCCCTATTCTATTCCTTGTTCTCTAATAACAAGCAAGAAATCTGCTCTAAAACAGAGCTCACTTATTACTGTCGCCATGTGTCATCAAGGACTATAACATGTGGAATGATCTCTTCCTTTACCCCTTCTATTGGGTTGTTGGGAAAGTCATGGTGCATTTTTCATAGAAAAACAGGAAAATATGGCATGATTTTTCCTGGCGACCTAACAGATTGTACCCTTTGGGTGTTAAATGAACCTAAATCTGTCATGCTTCTTCGGACCTTGACTGCTGACTTCTGGGATAACCTTGCACCTGGTGGTTCTATAGCTCTAGACCCTGTGGGTTCCTGTCTTGTTTCTCTCCCCCAGCCTGCACCAGCGAGGTCTCTGTATGCTCTGGGGCCTAACCCAGGGAGGCTACGGGTCATGTTTGAAGGCTTTTCTTGGGGAATTACTTTTCCATGGAGGATACAAACAAGTTCAAGAATATGATTCTGGTTTGATTGTAACAGCGCTACCACTTAGTACCTGAAATAAGAGAGCTAAACACACTTTTGACAATACACCAGTGGAAGAGAGACAGGAACCATGCCGGGGTGTTAACTTTAAGTGAGACAATGCAAGACCTAGACGTCCACTAGGGGGCGACAGAATCCCGTGTTTAAGGGCATAGGGTGCCGGCCAATGAGCTGGTTCCAGCCTTGGCTTCTCTATGTGGCAGACAGGTGGTCTAAGGCTGGTCGCAGCTTTAGGTTCCTCGTCTGTAAACTGGGAGTGATGACAGTATCTACAACATAGGCTTGCTGTGAATAACACATGTGCCTGGCATATTGCAAATACTGCTTATCAGCTAGTGTTGTCATCCGCTGGCGTAACGCACGGGTCATAGGACCACCGGAGGGAAAGGCTGGCCCTGCACACAGCCGCCTGGAGGTGAGTGTGCAGTGGTCTGACGACACAAGCACACAGGAAGTCACCAGCAAAAATGCTGCCCACCAAGGCGAGCTGAGGGATGAGTCACTACGAGACGACAGTGCAGGTAACACATGGAGCAAGGGGCTGCCACCCACGCCCTCCAGCTTCCACCTTTGTCATTCCTTTTCACTTCCCCTACCCAGATTTGGGTGTTCAGCTCGGAGGCGCTGACTGCATTCACGCTGTGCAACCATCGCCATCCTCTATCCGCAGAACATATTTTGATCCTGCGAAACGAAGGCTCTGGATCTATTAACCTCCCATTCTCTCTCCCACCTCAGGGATGCTCCTTACCTCACTACGGGGGTACATGCTCTCGGGTCCAGGTGACCATCAGAGAGTTTCTGGAGGAGGGCTAGCAGTCGAGAAGCTGACCCTGGAATGAGAAGAAACCATGATTTGCAGAGAGTGGAGACCTGTGTGCGAGTACACGTCCTCAGCGTCACTCGCACAGCGAAGGGAGGCTCTGTGAAGTTCCTGTGACAGTTACTAAGTTCCTGCCTCTCTGCTGAGGACCCAGTCTCCTCTGCTCAGCTTGTGATGCTAGGTTGAGATCCTGCAGTTCGAGGTGCTACAGGAAGACTGCTGGCCTGAAGAAGGAGGGACTTGTGGCCCTCTTTCTGTGTGTGGCCCCTTTGAGGGCCACTGCATCCCAGTGATATTCACTGAGCAGGGCCAGTCCCTCCTCTGGCAGAGGCTGAGTCCAGGTGCCAGTGTCTGCAATGCCTGCAGAACGGGGGTTTGGCTCCCTGCGCATCACCAGCCCGACAGCAGTCCCTGCCCCCAACATAAGGCTGGGTTGGGTCCCATGGGACCGCTCCTCCAAGTTTCAAGGTTTTAATCACCATAACCACTTCCCTTTGCTCATTCAGCCTGCCAGGTAATATTTGCATCCTCTGTGATATCTCACAGTTCTCTTTTTACCTTTTCAGCTTCCTGGTTGGCTCTATCTGTAGTTAACAATCCTGTATGAGTTAGAATGATGCTATCTTCCCGTATTACTGATGTGCTTCCAGTCCCTTGACTTAACACTAACTGATATACCCCTGCTGTGGTCTGAATGTATCCCCTCAAATTCACGTTCTGGAAACATACACGAGCATCCCCAATGCAGTAGTCTTGGGAGGTGAGGCCTGTGGGGAGTCGTTTAAGTCAGGAGGCCTCTGTCCTCACGAATGAATTCACACTGCTATATAAAGGGTTCATGGGGCCAGCAGGTGCCAAGGAGGTTAAGACAGCTGAATCCCACATGGTTGGCTGCACAGTTCAAGTCTCAGACCTGGCAGCTTGAAAATCCCACCAGGAGCATGTGCATGCATGCCCAAAAATCCCAAGAAAATAATGGAGGGGAAGGGATTACAGCATGACCATTGTCCCTCTGTGTATGTGTGTAAGGGGTATTTTCTCATTTTTTTCTCTCTCTCTATCTCTCTCTGGTGAGCACATGCACCCTATAACAAATTTTTAAAAAAGGCTATGGGTGGGAACCAGCAGTTGGCGTAATGGCTATGTCGCTGGATTCCCACGTAGTTGACCGCAGTTCACGTCCCGGACCTGGTGGCTTGGAACTCGCGCCAAGCGCGTGTGCGTGCGTGCCCAAGATCCCGAGAGGAGAATGGAGGAGAAGGGATTGTGGCGTGACCATCCCCCCTGGGGGGTGATTTCTCGTTTTCTGTCTCTATGTCTTTCTCTGTCTGTCTGGTGAGCACATGTGCCCTATAGCAGAAAAAAAAAAAAAAAAAAAAAAGGCTATGGGCTAGCCCCATGACCTGGTGGTTAAAGGAGCTAGACCATTTGGCCATTTGCATGGTTCAAATGCCAGACCTGGTGGCTTGAAAAACATACTAGGTGCATGTGTACCCAAAATCTCAACACAGTGAAGAAACTGAGGAGAAGGCATTGTGACATGACCATGCCCTGCTGGAGAGATGGGGTGCTTTCTCCTTTTCATTCTCTCTCTGTCTCTGGCCCTCTGGGGAAAAAAAGAAAGACTTTTGGAGTGGGTTCACTCTCTTGTTTTCTGTCCCCCAAGAACATGGCACTCAACTTCTTTTTGCTCTTCATCCTGCCACCATGTGAAGACACGGTAAGAAGGCCCTTACCAGGTGCTAGTGCCTTGATCTTAGACTTCCCAGCCTCCAGAACTGTGAGAAGTAAATGTCTGTTCTTTATAAATTACCCAGTTTCAGGGACCAGCAGTTAGCGTAATGGCTATGTTGCTGAACTCCCATGTAGTCGACTGCGGTTCAAGTCCTGGACCCAGTGGCTTAAAATCGCGCCGGGCGCCTGTGCATGCGTGCCCAAGGTCCCAAGAGGAGAATGGAGGAGAGAAGATTGCAGCGTGGGCATTCCCCCCAGGGGATGATTTCTCACTTTCTATTTCTCTGTGTCTCTCTGGCGAGTGTACACGCCCTATAGCTAAAACCTCTCCAAAAATAAAAAAGAATTAAAAAATAAATAAATTACCCACTTTCAGATGTTCTGTTCTAAAATGGACTAAGACAACCCTCAGTTTCTGTCTTAAACCTTTAATGATCTCCCCAGGTCTTGCGATTAACCGAAGAGTTTGCTTCACTGTAGGAAGCAAACTCCTTTTTCATCCAGAGAACCAACGCCATTATGGTGACCTCAAACACTGCCAACCTCCCTCCCCACCGTCTACAGATATTCCTACAGCCAGTGTCCTTCTCTTGGTCTCAGAGGATAAAGCGCTTTCCTACTATTCAATTCCAAATTTTTCACAGTTGTTTTTCTTTTTTTTTTTTTTTAATTGCCAGAGGGCATGTGTGCTTGCCAGAGGGAGGAAGAGAAAGCACTTTCAACGGGCCATTGTCATTCTGTGTTCTCTTCTCCATTTCTCTATCCTGTCAGGATTTTGAGCATACACACACATGAGCCTGGCATGTTTTTCAATCCACCAAGGCCAGGATTCAAACCACAGTCAGTCATATAAGATCCAATTTCCTTAACCACTAAACTATAGACTGGCCCCTTCCATAGGTGTTTTTTTTTAAGCCCAATCCCCTCCCACATCCTCTGGGACCCTGCTCTGACTTCATATTTGTATATATGAAAAATCTACGGACAGACGAAAGGCTTGGTAGGCATGTCTTTCCTTCTCTCCTGTTCATTGGGCCCATATCCCCTCCCATCCCTGACCTCACAGGGGAAGAGCAGAAAAACATACTCGGTGAGTGTGTGCTGAGTGAATAACTACTCACGGACCTGTCTGCTGAAGCAACGAAGCTCCGAACGATGGGACTCTGTATTAAGCAGAGCTCAGCGGCACAGCCTACAGCCTACTGCCCCCTTCTCACAGTGTGGTCCTCGATCCACCTGCAGCAGAAGCATTTGGGAGCTTGACAAATGCAGGTGCAAGCCAGTGGGTGGTGCAGCGGTTAAGGTGCTGAAGACTGCTGAGTCCTAGATTCAGCGATTTGAGAATCATGCTAGGAATGTGTGTGCATGCACCCAAAATCTCAGGAGAACAGAAGAGAAGGGATTGTGGCGTGACCACCCACCCTGGGGGATGATTTCTCACTCTGTCCCTGTCTTTCCGGTGAGCACATATGCTCTATAGCAAAAAAAAAAATCTCTCTAAAACAAACAAAACAAAATAAAACAAAACAAAAAACCAAATGCAGATGCCAAATCCACATGGGTAGGAGAATGTCCAAGGGAGACCATGGAAAGAGCTCCCAGTAGCCAAGGTTGGAACAACTTGAGCAACACAATCAGGTAGCATTGGGCTACAACCCAAAGTGTAAAACGAATACCCATGAGCCCATACCAAAATAAGTGGTTAAATAGAGGAGAACAGACGAAGCTCCTGTGCAGAAAAACTGTAACTAGTGTCTGTAGATACTCCGTCATCAAAGAGGAGGAGCACAGCTCTCCACTCCCTCAGCGTGGCCATTTTCGTGACCTCCCCAAGACAGAATGTGGAGAGGGTAGAACTTCACCGTAGAGAATCCTGGCATGCACCGCCTCGGCCGGTGACCAGGTCAGCATCAGCTGCAGAAAAGCTATAGAGCATTTTTTCCCCTTTTTTCTTTTTAAGTTTGCTACAGAGCACATGTGTTTGTTGGGGATGGGGTAGGGTGAGAAATCACCCCCCGGGGAGATGGCCATGCCACAGTCCCTTCTCCTCCATTCTCCTTTTGGGATTTTGAGCACACACGCACTTATGTCCACTGTGTTTTTCCATCCTAGGACCTGAACTGCAGTTGGCCACTGGGGATCCAGTCACATTAACCACCATAACACCTGGCTGGCGCTCGTGCATCTTTTAAATTTCTTTTCATTGCAACTTTATTGATTACCAACCTTGTGTTTATGAGCACACGAGGCACACAAAGCCCTGATGGTAGAGTCCCCTCCTGGAGATAGACCAGGACCAACCAGATGGTAGGCCTGACTCTCACGACACTGAAGACAACAGAATAATCTAGCACACCTGACTTCTGAATTTACTCTGCTACGAATACTACCTTTTAGAAATCCTATACGAATACTACCTTTTAGAAGCCCTATATGAATAAAAATCCCTGACTTCTATGAGTTGGGAAGCAGATTTGAGAGAGATTCTCTCCCACCTCCCATGATGTCATCTGAATAAACCTTTCCTGGACAGCAATCCTGGTTGCTTCAGAGACTGGCTTTCCATGAGAAAAGCATCTGGGCCGAGCCTCTGGGTCTGGTATTGATGAGTCTGGTTGGCCATGTGTGCTCCTGATATGATGTGATATGACATGATGAAAATGGCCCTTTGCCCCTGTGGTCTTCCAACAACTCACTTCAGTCTTACCATGAGACAACAGCAAACAAATTCGAAAGAAAGGACACCTATAAAATCCTCCACCACTAGTCCTCAACACTGTCATGGCCATGAAAGACAAGTTACGGCACTGTCACAGTGAGGGATCTACAAAGGCAGGAGAACTAAGTGTGATGTGGTGTCCTGGGTGTAATCGGATCCTGGGACAGAAAAAGGACATTCAGTAAACGCTAAAGAAATATGAATACAGCGTAGAACTGGCTCATTCGTTGTCACATGCGTACCATACTAATGTGAGAAGTTAATACGGGGGAAGGAGTGTGGGGCTTATGGGAACTCCTGTGCTCTGTCCTCAATTTTTCTGTAAATCTAAAACCATTCTGAAAAGCAAAGTCTACTAAGAAAAAGAACTTTTTTTTTTTTTTTTTAAGACTCCAGGACCCCCCTTCGAAATGCAGGTAATGAGGCTCAGGGCTCCGCATTTTAAATAGGTATTTGCGACGGTTCTTGTGCACACTGAAGTCTGAACACTGTCTTAGAGAATAGAATCTCTGCTGAGATAGAAAGAATGGCGGCTTACTGAGGCTCGAGGACCCAGGTCATCACCCTGCACTACAACGGGGTCATCCTTGATGTTGTGTTCACCTTACAATGCTAATGGTGTCCCTGAGGCTATGGCACGAACATCATGCATTATTTGTTTGCCACAGGCCTTCCTGTGGCATTGATTTTATTTTATCTTAAATTTTAGACAGGGTCTCCCTCTGACGATCCTCTCGTATCAGCTTCCCTGAGTCACTGGGTTTACAGGTGTGTGCTACCATGTCTACCCTTTAGGTTGGACTGGGAACCAAACCTGGGCCTCCCATGTGGTCTCAGCCTGCTGAGCACAGCATTTAAAGAGGCTGCTGCAGGCCTGGGCCTCTCGTGGCATTACTTGGATTAGTCTACATGTGTGTTCATAGGGGCCAACACTTAACACCTGCTGGTTAAGGGAAGATTCTGCCTGAAAGGCCAGAACTCTGGGCTGTGTCTACATCCCCCTTCCCTCCTAGCTGTCCCATGTAGAGTTTAGGTGTGATTCAACTCTTCAAATGGGACATGTGCCTATGAGCTCCAGTCTCCACCACTCCCTACTGCTCCTAATGTTTTAGTGGCTATCATCATGTCTGTATCGTTCACCTTGTTAGAAACAGACCAATTCTCTATCTGTGGGGAGATGAAAGATTCATCTTTGAAACTGTATTTTTTTTTAAGATTTTTTTTTGGCCATAGGGCACATGTGCTCGCTGCAGTAAGAGAGAGAGTCAGAGAGAGAGAGAGACATATACAGAGAGAGGGAAAGTGAGAAATCACCGTCCCCTCTAAAGGGAATGGACACCCTGCAATCCCTTTTCCTCCATTTGTTTCTCGGGATTTGCGGCATGCACACACATACACCTGGCGTGATTTTCAAGCTACTGGGTCTGTGACTCGAACCCCGGCTGGCCGTGTGGAAATCCAGTGCTTTAACTTAACCACTATGCCACCTGTGGGTCCAAGCCTGTATTTTTTAAAACATAAAGAGAAGCTTCAGCTGTGTAGATGGAGAAAATTACGTGGTCTGGGTGTGAGTGAAGCAGGTCTGCTGATTACCCACACCCAGCCTGCTCCCCTTGCAGGCAGTGCCAGTGTGGGTGACACTGCGGGTGCTGGGCAGTGAGGGCCAGCAAAGGGTGCTCAGTGATAAACAGCCCAAAAGGGGGTGCTGGAGGAGGGGTAGGAAGCAGAAGCCATGTCCTGCGCCTTGTTTCAGCACAGCCTGAGAACACTCCAGGGCAGTAGCTGGACTCCCCAGAGAATCAGCATCCTGACGGGACCAAGCACCCGCAGGCCTCCATCAGATGGCAGGAGCACGCTGTTCCAGTTCTTTGTCTCTAATGACTGCCTTGGGAACAGGCTGTCTCATGAGCGTTTGGCAGAAACAGACAGTCTTGATTTGCAGAACTGGTCTAGCTTCCTGGCCAGAGTTCAGAGCATGATCACAGAAATATGGTAACAGCAGCCCTTCCCGTGGGCAGGACCTGTTCGGAGTGTGTTAGAAACATGTGAACTCATTTAATGCTCAGAGAAACCCCAGGCCAGGTATTGCCATCATCGTTCCCTGTTTACAGATGAGCAGTCCAAGGTGCGGAGTTTAGTAGACACGTCTGAGGCCTATCGTTACTAAGTGCAGAGCTGGGGTTTGCAGCCAGGTTCCAGAGGGGTGCTCCTCAGCACGACACATGCCACCCTGGCTCTCCCTAAGAGGCTGCATGGGGTCACTCGCAGTATGGAAGGGGCCACAGAGAGCAGAGAGCATCGTGACCTGCTTGTGCTTTACACACATAACATGAATTTATGTTCTTTTTTAAATTTAGTTTTTGCTGTGAGGGTGCCTGTGCTCACCAGAGAGAGACAGAGACAGAGAGAGAAAGTGAGAAATTGCCACCCTCCCAGGGGGGATGGCCATGCCGCAACCTCTTCTCCTCCATTCTCCTCTCAGGATTTTGGGTGCATACACAAATGTGCCTTGCATGTTTTTCAAACCATCATGTCAAGGACCTCAACTGCTTTGTCGGCCATGTGGGATTCAGTTACCTTAACCAGCTTGCCCCTTGACTGGCCATTTGTGTTCACATTTTAAGATAACATATAATATACAAAATATGGCACCACTATACAAATAATTTATTTTAGATGGAAGTATCAAGAAAGGCCCTGACATGCTCAGATCTGGCATTCGGGCTGTTAGCTGGGATTTCTATAAACTACCAGGACAAGACATTCTTCTGCTATGAATTTTCTTGGAATAATTTTTTAAGTTGTGCTTTTTTTTGGTTTATTTGCTTAGAGCCAGAGGATGCATGTGCTCCCCAGAGACAGAGGGAGGGAGAGGGAAGAAAGCACCTCCCATTAGGGCCTGGTAATGCCACAATCCCTCCTCCATGTCTCCATCCTGTTGGGATTTGGGGCATGTATGCACACATGCCCAGCAAGTTTTTCTTTTCTTTCTTTCTCTTTTTCTTTTCTCTCTTTCTTTTCTTTTCTTTCTTTCTTTCTTTTTTTTTTTTTTTTGAGAGAGTTTTTGTTATAGGGTGCGTGCACTCTCCAGAAAGACAGAGAGAGACAGAGAGACAGAAAGCGAGAACCCTCCCCAGGGGGGGTTGGCCATGCCACAATCCCTTCTCCTTCATTCTCCTCTTGGGATCTTGGGCACGCACGCACACACGCCTGGCGTGAGTTTAAGCCACCAGGTCCAGGACTTGAACCGTGGTCGAATACATGGGAGTCCAGTGATAAAGCCATTATGACAACTGCTGGTCCCACCCAGCAAGTTTTTCAAGCTTCCAGGGTTGAGATTCGAACCACGATTTGTCATGTGATATCTGGTTCTCTTAACATCTAGGCTATTGCCTAGTGATACTTTTTTTTTTCTTTTTTTTTTTTTTGGAGAGGTTTTTGCTATAGGGCACATGCACTCGCCAGACAGAGACAGAGAGTGAGAAATCACCCCCCAGGGGGGATGGCCACGCCGCAATCCCTTCTCCTCCATTCTCCTCTTGGGCACGCACGCACACGTGCACAGCGTGAGTTCAAGCTACCGGGTCCGGGACACGAACCGTGGTCGACTACGTGGGAGTCCAGCAACATAGCCATTACGCTAACTGCTGGTCCCAATACTTTTCAACTTAAACATTCAGATGGATTGTGTTCCTTATGAACCCAACCTTTGGGTTTATTAGCAGATTGTGTTGGGGTCTCTTTTCTTTTACTTTAGGAAGTCAGGGATTAGATCTTGTCAGGTATCATCATAAATATATCAGGGTCAATGACATTTTAGGTCTCAGTCTTATGAGTACGGTCTCATATGCCATTTAAATTCCCTGATGAACAATACAGAAATTGGACAAAATTCAAAAAGGAATAAAAATAGGACCAGCAGGTGGCGTGGTGAAGGGGCTGGACATTCCCACATGGCCAACCATGGTTTGAATCCTGGACCTGGTGGCTTGCTTTCTCACTTTTGTGCTCTCTCTCTCTGTGTCTCTCTGGTCAAGTTAAAATAAATGAATGAATAAATAAAGTTAATAAATAATTCTTTAGAAAAAGAATAAAAATGATCAAAGGGTTGAAAAGTTACAGAAATACTTCATCTGGAGAAGAGAAGGCTGAAAAGGTGCTTGAAAAACTCACTTGGAATAGATGAGTAAACAAGTTGAGAGGATATTGAGCAGACGTAGTCATCCGTGGCTGGTGGGATGGACTTGGTCCTGCAGGCTGGGAAGTCCATCACGCAGAGCAATGGCAAGGAAATGAAGTGCCGGTGTCAGCACTATCACCAACGGGCATGTCTGGATTGGAAGAACGGTTGGAGCATGAACCAGAATAGCCATTAACTTATTAAAGGCTGCCAGATAAAAAAGCAACCCCTAATGGGACATGGTCATGCTGCAGTCCTCCCCACTTCCATCTCTCCATCCCCTCTGGACCCTGGCACAGGGACCATGGACCTGGAGGACCCGCCAAGCCAATGAAGCCAGGACCTAAACCACAGTTGGCCACGTGGGATCCGGCTCCACATCTGCAGTGCTTGACAGCTGCACTACAGGCTGGTTCCTTATATTTTGCTTTAGAACGTTATGTCCATACGTGGGTTTGAACCAGTCAGCATGGCCCAGCCACAGACACGCACAGACAAGAGAAAGCATTCGAGCCAACGGGGAGCCATATATCTGGACAGATCTTAAAAATAAGCCTGGGAGAGATTAGGCCCCACTCCCGTTGAAACAGTCGTGAGGGACGTATACCTGTGTGTCCTTGTCTGATGAACAGGAGGTGGCAGAGCCATTCCGGAAGCAGACACACCTTGAAGTCCAACTTGCATCTTGGCAAGGATCCAGGATGGCCGCACCGTGATGGTCTAAGAGGAGTCACTTACACAGCACTGATCAACAGCTATAACAAGCAAGAGGAAGAAAACCCTGGCCCACACAGAAGTCCTGCCTGAGACCAGAGTAAGAGGATGCGGGAGCACATCATTCGGCCTTACTACCTTTTTTCCACTTGTAGGAAATGCTGGCGGTGCCCCAGCCACTTCTCTTCGCCTGCCTGGACGTCACTTTGAGCTTTGGTGACAGCACCTGTGGCCTCTGCCTGAGGGCTCTCTCTAGATGCAGAGTGTGTTCAGCTCTTACCTGCTGGAAGTGTAGGGGAGCAAGGGTTGTACCATCCGGGAGAGGGAGGCAGTTTGTAGACACGTAACCCAGCTTCCTTGCCTGCGGTGGGACAGTCTGAAGGTTGTTCTGCTCAGTTTCCCCGGGGGGTCTCTAGCAGGTGCACAGAGTTGACAATTCCTGTGCTGTTTTCCTAGTTCCTCACCAGGCTTCCTGTGATTGCCTCTTAGAGAAGGTGGGGTTTGCACCCAAATCCTTGCTGTGGACTGGCTTTGGGGGGAATGCAGCTAATAGCATTATACCCACTTTTCCCTTTTATAACGGGTACTCAGTCTGCTCAAACAAAATGTATGTTGGGAAATGGACTGCATTACTGACAGCAGTGATGGGAGGCAGGAGATCATTCCAACCTTGTCACTGCAACACTACGAGCAAGGTCCCTTCCACTGGAACAATGACCCTTGGGAGAGAAAAACGGACAAGGGGGGACAGTAGGTGGTGCAGAGGTTAAGGCAGCTGGATTCCACATGGCCGACAGCATGGTTTAACACCTATACACGGAAGCTTGAAAAACACTCATGTGCATGTATGCCCCCAATTGACACCATGTCTTATTATTTAACATTATACTTAGTATTTTAATCCTAGGGGCAAAATTTATACATCTTTATGAAAAATATGGAATCACTAAGAATGCACCCGCCATAAATACAAACTGTTAACTAGTGAGCAGGGTTGCTGTAGGTGGTGAGGTCTTTTTTCAATGGGTGAACAACTGAAGTTCCCGATAACAACAAAAGCAGTGTAACAGCTGCATTCCTGAACATTTCAGCATGAATCAAAATTCTGCACAGCACACATTGTGCTTACACATGCCCAGTTACTCTAACAAAACACTTCAGATTGGAGAACCTACAAACACGTTTACTGCTCACAGTTCTGCAGGCTGGGAAATCCATGATCAAGGCAAAAGAAGAATCGGTGCCTTGTGAGGGCCTGCTCGCAGTTTGCAGCTGTGCTTTCACATGA
>NW_006159515.1:5568833-5571142 GCF_000334495.1 Tupaia belangeri chinensis | reverse complement strand
AAAGAGGTTACCAAGGACCCTCGGGCCTCTTTCACAGGTCTCATCCTTTTCATGAGGACTTCACACTCATGATTTAATCACCAGAAACACCATCTCCCGACATCGCAGTACTAGGGATTCAGTTTCAACAGACGAATTTGAGGGGGATGCAGGCATTTAGAGCACGGCAACATGTGAGGTGGAATAGGTACTGGACTCAACGCAAACAGCCTTTCTATCCATATAGTAAGCATGGGGGAAGAGAATCAAAAGTTGGTTAAGAAAGAGAACAAATATGTTTTGTTTAGGAATGTGCCCGGCATCACTGGACCTCACCTAACATCCTCCCTGTTCACTATGATAACCAAAAACACCCTTAGAAACTCTGAAATGCAGCCTGCTCAATAAACACTAGGAATACGATTGAATGAGAAAAGATTTAACTACTCTTCTAAAAAGCTTCCAGGCCTAGGACCAGTAGATGGCATAATGGTTACATCACTAGACTCCCACGTAGTTGACCGTGGTTCAAATCCCAGACCTGGCAGCTTCAAACTCATGCCAGATGTGTGCATGCGTGCCAAAATCCTGAGAAGAGAATGGAGAAGGGATTGTAGAGTGGTCATCCCCCCTGGGGGGGGGGTGATTTCTCACTCTCCATCTCTCTGGCGAGCACACATGCCCTATAGGAAAAAATCTCTCATATAACAAAGTTTCCAGGCCCATTTTCTAGTAAGTACTCATTCTCTAAGTACAGTGTATTGAATGTGCATGTGAAGCGGTCTGAGGGCCATTTTATCTAAGGATTGACCAACAAATCTAGACATTATTTACTGATTCCAAAAGGTTGTTGACTAGAATTTGTAGAGGAGCCTCTTTGGGGCCAGCAGATGGCATGGTGGTTAAGGTACTTGACTCCCACATGGCTGACCACAGTTTTGAGTTCTGGAACTAGTGGCTTGCTTTCTCTTTCTCTCTCTTTCTCTGGTGAGCACATGTACACCACAACACATTACAAATAAAAATGATAATATATAAAATTGGATAATTCTTTTTTTGAAAAGTGAACATGCAAATAAATATAAAATCGGTATGCTTTTACTCTCCCTCATCTGCCTATGGTCTGTGATTTCTTTTTTTTCTTTTAGTAAACCTCAGAAGGGAAATTCCTTTGCTCCCACACACTCAAGTGTATTTATTTTTGGAGAGATTTTTGCTCTAGGGCACCTGTGCTCGCTGGAGAAGAAACGGGTTGAAGGGAGATGGCGACCTGCAATCTCTTCTCTTCATTCTCCTCCTGGGATCTTGGGCACACACTCACGCTGGGCTGGACTGGAACCAAGATGGATTACAGGGGAGTTCAGTGATATAACCATTACACCATCTGCTGGTCCCAACATTTCTCTCTTTAAAAAAATTTAACTTTATTTCTTGGTTTTGACCAGAAAGCGCAAGCAAGAGAGAGAGCAAGCTGCCATGACCGGGACTTGAACCGCAGTTCACCCTGTGAGTCCAGTGCCCTTAACCTCTACGCCACCTGCCGACGACCCCTGTATTTCACTTTTTGTTTGTGTGTTTTTAACAAAAGAGGCTGCTACAGTTTTGTAACCTGTCCTTCATTCAGCTGTGTAGTGCAGTCAATAACATAATACGTGTTCCTTAAAAACTTTTAACTGTATACTCTAAGATTTTTGAGGCTCAAAGTCATTTAAAAAGCCCTGACTTTTCATTTTGGCAGAAAATAATTTAATTCTGTAAGGGGACCAAAAAAAAAAAAAAGTTCAGTGGCAGGAGTCCAGGGCAGAAGTTTGGGGAACAAGGGTGCTTAGCCAGGGACCCCGGCCACTGGGATGGAGAGGGCGCCCGGCTTTCGTCCCAGGAATCCCGCACGCGGGAAAATGAGGCGGGGGCAAAACTGCTCTCTTCTCCCCGACGCGAAGGGCCGTCCAGCTCCCGCTCCCCTTCCATCCACATCCGAGCGACATCTGGGACTTGGCTCAACACCTGGGCCCAAGAAGGCTTCGACCGCGGCCCGCCGTCAGCAGAGCGCGCCTCGAGGACCGCGGGAAGCCCGAGCATGCGCACAGAGCGCCGGCGCCCGCTCCGGGAGGTTGGGGGCGGAAGGAATGCCCGGCGCTGGCTTTCCATAGGAATCCGCTGCCATCGTGGCTCCGCGGCGGGGCCGTAGCCCGCCGCGGCGCACCAGTGTGCGCCGCCCGTTAGCCACACCTCCGTCCTGGCCGCGCCGTCCTACTACTTTTCCACACAGTGCCCGTAGCCGGTGAAAAACCTGGAGGAGAGGATTACTCGGGAGATGGACGCACCTCCCA
>NW_006159515.1:5568318-5568578 GCF_000334495.1 Tupaia belangeri chinensis | reverse complement strand
GTGGGCACCTCCTTGAGGGGTCTGGGGCATCGAGGACCCTGCGCTCGGGTTTGCAGGAGGTTGAGGGGCCGATCATCCATCTCTGCGACCGAACCTTGGTGGTTCCTGCCTTTGGGGCGCAGCGGGACCGCCCCCATTTCAGGTTGGGGGGCAAGTGGACACTAAGTTCCGCCCCAGCCCCAGTCTCCCGTGTGTCCCAGCAGGGATGCCCAGCGTCCTGGGGCTGCGGAGGTGGGCTGGGCAGTTAGGGTTGGGCTGAG